>NC_041394.2:99334947-99414947 GCF_900747795.2 Erpetoichthys calabaricus | reverse complement strand
TGTATTATATATAAAGATAAATTGAATAGCCACAAATTTCAATTGGAATAAGTTGATACATAAGATAGATAGAGTGTGATTATATTAGGATAAAAGAAGCAGGCAGTGGAGAAGAGAAAAACAAACTTCCACCATGAACAAATTCTAACTGCTATTGTCAACAGGCTGTCAAGTCCCTTAATGGTTACTCCACCAATACAGCATTCGTACTATTTCAGATCCAAATTTTTCATCCATCTTTCTGAACTAACCTATTCCATTCATAGATGGTCAGGAGCCAGAGCCTGTTCCAGCACTACTGGATGCAAAACAGTAACTAGGTTTGCTTAGAGTGCCAGTTCATCACAGGGTGTGCTTACAGACACATCTGCTGGGCTAGATTAAAGCTTTCAATTGACCTAACATTATACCTTTGGACTGTTGTAGGAAACTATAGGAAAACTCAATGCAGCTGAAGATTGGACCAGGAATTTAATCCTTTCCCCTGGAGCCGTGAGCCTCTGTGTCTCCATATCACTCTAGCATTATTTCAGTGTCCCTAAGCTAATTAAGCACAAACAAAAGCACATATTTTTTGCACTTGATGAATATAATAGTATCTGCTCCTGTCTTTTAAAGGTTTGCCAAGTAATGCGAGACGTGCTGATAAGCCCATTCATTATATCTTGTTTTGTGTATGTTTTTATTATACCGGCTGCCACACAATAGGGAGATGAAAATCAGCTTGGCTTTATTACTCATTCAACTACTTGAATCACAAGACGAAAAAAGATGTCAGGCAGACATTAACATTTATATTCTATTACTGGTGCCTGCTGTATGGATCAGTCTTGCCAACAATAGGCGTGTATTGAAGCCATTTAACTGTCTGACACTTAGTTGGCCTTTTTTCCGCTAATTGAAAACCTTGCTGCCTTTTTGTGCACTCGGTCAATCTGACATTATTTTGTCACTTTTGACAGGTGCTAGAATGTGGCCCCTGGATGATCATGTCACTGCTGTTTACGTTGCCTTCTTTGTCTACATTTAGGCATTGCTAACCTTCTGATTTCCAGTTGCTTTATATGCTACTCTATGCATCCTGTGTTTTTAAAACTCTGGTTTATGTGTTCTTAATGTTACTTGAATAGTGTACAGTTCATGTGGCAGAATAAGTCTGCATATTTCCAGACAAGGCTAATTGTTTGTTTTGTTCTCTATTAGGTGTAAAAGTGAGATCTATTGCCAGTTCTACCAACATGATAACAACTACTCGTCACGTCTGGCCCACCTTGGGTTTCAGGTGCCTAGTTCTCGTTGCTACATTAATCTTCCACATCCAACTATCAAATGCAAGTGAAACTGAAATGCCACCTGATAAGTCTGCTGTCAATGGTACCTGCTCAGGAAGTAATGGATGTGCCGAGGGTGTGGTTCTTCCTGTCTGGAACCCTCAAGATCCCTCAGTTGGAGACAAAGTTGCCAGAGCAATTGTATACTTTGTAGCCCTGATTTATATGTTTCTAGGAATGTCCATCATTGCAGATCGCTTCATGTCATCCATAGAGGTAATCACTTCCCAGGAGAAGGAGATCACTATTAAAAAGCCAAATGGTGAAACTACAACAACAACGGTTAGAATCTGGAATGAGACTGTGTCCAATCTGACCCTCATGGCACTGGGATCATCTGCTCCAGAGATCTTACTTTCTGTGATTGAGGTATGCGGACATCAGTTTCAGGCAGGGGATATGGGCCCTAGCACCATTGTTGGTAGTGCGGCTTTCAACATGTTTGTGATTATCGCCCTTTGCGTCTATGTAGTCCCGGATGGGGAAACAAGGAAGATCAAGCACTTGAGGGTCTTTTTTGTCACAGCAGCTTGGAGCATCTTTGCCTATATTTGGCTCTACCTTATTCTGTCTGTGTTCTCCCCTGGAGTTGTGGACGTGTGGGAGGCAGTCCTAACTTTCATGTTTTTTCCGCTTTGTGTCATCCAAGCCTGGATTGCTGACCGTAGGCTGCTTTTCTATAAATATGTCCACAAAAGGTATAGGGCTGATAAGCACAGAGGTATAATAATTGAGACTGAAGGGGATGGTCCTTTTACCAAAATGGATATTGAAATGGATGGCCAAGTAGTCAATTCACATAAGGAAGTCCTAGATGGAATGCTAAGCCTGGCAGATGATAACAATAAGGATCAAGAGGAAGAGGCTCGTAGGGATATGGCCAGAACATTAAAAGAGCTCAAGCAGAAACATCCAGACAAAGACATGGAACAACTGATTGAAATGGCCAATTATCACGTTCTTGTCCAGCAGCAGAAAAGCCGAGCTTTTTATAGGATTCAAGCTACCCGAATGATGATTGGTGCTGGGAATATCCTGAAGAAGCATGCTGCAGACCAAGCTCGGAAGGTGATCAGCTGCCATGAAGCTCGCTCAGAGGAGGATGACCAAACCATCAAAATCTTATTTGAGCCGTCTCACTACCAATGCTTCGAGAACTGTGGCTCTCTGGTGCTTACAGTGGTGAGAAGAGGTGGAGATTCCAACTGCACTGTGAAAGTTGATTTTAAAACTGAAGATGGCACAGCCAATGCTGGCTCTGATTATGAATTTGCAGAGGGCACGCTTGTCTTTAAAGCTGGTGAGACCCACAAAGAAGTAACAGTAGGCATCATAGATGATGACATATTTGAAGAAGATGAATATTTTTATGTCAACCTGAGTAATGTCAGGGTTACTTATGCAGAAGGAGGATTGGAATCCAGTGATTCCCCTCCAAAAGCCAGCCTTGGCACTGACCACACTGCCACGGTGACCATATTTGATGATGATCATGCAGGAATATTCACATTTGAAAGTAACAGCACTCGTGTGAGCGAAAGTATTGGGATTATGCAGGTGAAAGTCCAGCGGACCTCTGGAGCTCGAGGGACTGTTATTGTACCATACAAGACAATTGAAGGTACAGCCAAAGCCGGTGAAGACTATGAAGAGGTAGCTGGAAAGCTGGAGTTCCAGAATGATGAAACAATGTGAGTACACCTTAAAATCTTCCTGTGTTTTATTTTTTACCAGATGAGTAAAATTTACTGATGCTTTTTTGTTCCTTTCTTTATGAAATTATTATTACATTGCAAGAAACTAGGGTGTAAACTAAATACATTTTAACAGAGTTCAATGGACATATCTGTTGAGGTTCGTAGACCTCAAAGGTCATGGTTCAATCCCAGATCTAAGGATGAACTCCATCATTGTCAGTTACAGTGGTGCGTAAAATTGAATGAACTTTGTTTCGTGTCTGCAGGACATTTACAGCTGGAGGAAAGGCCATAACAGGGTCTAAGGGTGAACCCTATCCTGATAGCAAACATTTTAAAGATGTAGCTATTTTAAGCAGTGGAGGATGTAACCTTATTTGATGTTTGAGGGTATTTCAGTGGTCCTGGCCTTACAGACAACAGCAACACTAGATACATTTACTATTGATACCTTTACTATTTCTCAGTTCAGTTTATTACATTGCTGGTCCCCATGGTGTGTGAGCTATTGGGAATATGGGAATGCATAGTCCAAGGATGGATGCAATGAAGCAAACCTGATCTCATTTAAAATGGTGTGATATCCCAGAATGACCATTGGCAAAAACAGCTAATTCAAGTGGTGGTTCAGTGATAGCACCACCCACAATGGTAACAGTGATGCTACCTACCTGAGCTATAGAAGAACTTCTTTAGCTCACATGACGATCAATGTGTTCAATATCAGGTGGATGGATGATGATCCATGGCAAGTGCTAACAGCAATTCTGTCTTGGTTAATGTAATTATTTCTCTTTTGAACTGGAAGAACTGTAGTAAATACACATAGCAGATGTCATAACAAGCTGGCCCAGCATGTCATCTATGGCTAAGTTTCATCTTGAGTGTGCCAGAATGTTTGCACAAGTAATGATTAAATTACAGTAAACTAAACAAATGAATGATTTTTTCATTACCTCTGTATGTGGTCTAAAAATCCCTGTGTCTTTTTAAATTAAAAAAAAAACAAAACAAGTGATCATATTTGCAGATCTCTCTGCTTAGCATTGTAAAAAAGAAAATTATACAAAAAAGCAGAGGAGAAAAAGCAGTAAACCTATTGCCTATCTGGGCTTACCTTCATAGGCATCGAGCTTTGTCGACCCAGTTGAGCTGCTTGTACTGACCTTTTTGCAAAACATAACTCCGATCTCCTACCATTTCTGTCTGTTTTGGACTCTCAGTCCTGGCCTCTTTTCCTTCAGCCATCTGAACCACAAATCACCTTCTGACTGTAGACTCAAAGGGATCTCTGCCATGAGAGAGCTTCCTGGCGACAGTGACCTGTAACTACTTCCAAAAGTGGGGCTAGCTTTTGAAGTCTCAGTGGACTAAACCACAGGACCCCCAGGAAACCCTTTAGATCAATACACTACTTAACTTCTCTTAAAAAGACAGGTCTCTTATGCAGGTTACAGTCTGCATCCCTTAGAAGGGCAAATGGCTCCACTCAGGAATGATTGGACAGAAAAAATGGGCTCCAGCCTGTCCTCCCTGTCCCTTAGATTTAAAAGTTTATTACGTTTCTACTTTGAAGTTAGGAAAATGTGCTACTGCCTGTTCCCTCTTGCCCACTGTCAGGATTTTGCTAGGGTCTCATCCCTGCTTTTAGATTTGTTGGCAGCTTTTATTTTGTTTCATTCTATTTTTGATAATTGTTTGTTATTAATTAATTGAATTCCTCCTTTAGTTGTTGTTATTAATTTTGGGAAGACAGGCCACCCAATTACACAAGTGTGCTGCCATTACAGTAGTTATCTGAGACAACCTTATAATATAGTCAACTATTGTTATTTTTCCAGGGAATTTATTTTTCATGTATACAAATATAACTAACCTTTGGTTTTTCTCTGTATTTTGTTAGAGATATTTTGCTTTTGTGGTTAAGTGCTTTACTGTTTCTCACAATGCTTAGAACTCTTCATCTGTCAGTAGGGTTTAAGTAATGTTTTTTAGAAAGAAAGTTTGGAATTTGATTTGTTTGGACCTTTTCATTATTGTTTGGATAATTCCTTGCGCTAAATATTAGTCAGTTTATTATTGTTGTATTGGGATTGTCCTTTTGTATAACTGTTAAATGTCAGTGATTTGGATTTATTTTCTTGAAAACTGAAAACATAAGTATTAGACCTTTTTGCCTTCCTGACTTTCATTTCAGAATTGTTTTAAAATATTATTTGGCATTATGTTGTTATTTTTAACAAGTATCTTCTATTGTAAGAGCAGTTCTGTCTAATATTTGGTTAATCTTCCGTACTTTCTCAAAACGATTCCTTATATTTTCTTCCATTATTATTTTTACTGTAAACTTGTTTTCCTCAGTCCATTGGTTATCTTCTGGTGATTTGTTATTCTTTTAATAAGTAATTTAGTTAATAAGTTAATTTTAAATAACCCATTATCAGTATCAGATTTCCTAAGACCCTGTCTACACTAATGTGTTTTCATTTAAAAACACATATATTTGTCTATGTTTCTGCTGTTCACGCACTATAACCCATTGTATTTGACTCATGAAAATGAAGACTTTTAAAAACGCTCTCCAGAGCTGTATACTTCTGAAAATTCATTGCATTCGTAGTCTGAGTCTCGAGGACCTGAATTGTGTGGGTGGTTACCTACCAGGTAACACTTGTGGTTGGTCTGCCATTCGGCAAACATCCGCCACGGTGCCCTCTTTCAGTTGCGAGAGGCAGATCATGGAATGTTGCATAGTTTACTGTCAAATAAAGCAAAGAGTACGCTACACGTGTTTCGCCCTCATTTGGGCTCATCAGGCCTACACACTCTACTGCTCCCCACTCGGGGAATCAAACCTCGGACGTCAGCATCAGAAACGAAGCCCCTTTACGCTGCCCAACGGCGTATGGTTTGTGGTTGTTTATTTGACCGCCTGTAGGTCCGGAGTAATTACATTCATTGCATTCGTAGTGCATAGTGGCAGTGCTTTGACGTGAATAGGTACAAACACGTTTTTTTTTCTAATTGTGCTCTTGTTGGTTTGTGCTTATTTTGTGGCCCATACCTGATTGGATCCTGCTTATTGTAACGGCTCATTCCCTAACTGGTCACCCTTTACCTTTCCAACATGGCAGGTATAAAAGAGTTGCTTTCCATGGTGCTTGTTGTGCTGCTTACCTGTATTCATCTAAATTGCACTTTGTAAAGTTTAAATGCTGCATACATGCATAAAAAGAAAATTACTTTGCAGCTGCTACACTGCCTGGTGGCATTACAATTGAAGTAAAAAATTCAGAGCCTTGTGAAAATCAGATTGTAAATAACTCAAGACAGCCTCTAATCAACATTTATTACTTAACCTTAATCTGTGCAGTAAGGAGGAGAAAAAATTAATAATAAGGTGATTAACAAAGTGGATGGGTGTAGAATGCAGTTGAGCCCACAATATTACAGGGCACAGAGAAAGAGAGAGAAAGACATGAGAGCACAGTGCAGTAAAGCGAATATTTAGATGCATGCATGCACTTATTTATTTCCTCTATTTAGTTAGTTTTACAAATATTCTTTGTGTAAGAATTGCCTTGGACTGCTTATAATCAATCATCTTGCGAATGAACTTAGTGCTAAATACTTTTCTTTAACTTATTTGTTTTTATTTAATAAGATGACCATCGCCAGTTCTGAAGACTGTTACTTTCAACCATAATCAGTGCATTAATGTATCACAGGAGCAATTTGCTGTGGCTCATTAAGGAATTTCTTTCTTTTTCTATGCTGTGAATGTGCTATTGGAGTCCTACCTATGCTCATAATTTTGAAAGCACATAAAACACACAGGAATCTGATTTTAATAGGGCTCTGGATTTTTCACTACATAGTCCCTTCATGGAGTTTGCACGCATGCCCAGTGTAGGTGAGAGTCACCATCATATGTTTTTTTGGGCTTTGCAGTATGGACAGGAATAATTTTGTAAACAATGTGAAAACTCCAGTTTGAACATAGATCGTTTTTGTTTAAAAACAAAAATGAAAACACAGTAGTGTGGATGTAGGTTAAGATTATTATCTCAGTTTTCAGCCCTTCATTCTGCCAGCCATTCATAACACCCTCCTTCTGTTCCCATGGTTGCAGATCTAAGCTGCTCCCCTCCTTTCACTATCTCAACATTAATTAAAGGGGAGACTGTAGACAAGGTGGAGCATTAGACATATTTGGGGCCAATCACTGATAACAGGCTAAACTTTGATTTTAACACAGAAAGGTCATGTAAAAATGGGCAGATTCGGCTGTTTCTTTCTTAGGAAACAACTGTTTTAAAGTGAGCAAAGCCATGATGACATTTTTTTTATAAGTCCTTTATGAAATCTAATATCACATTTGCTTTTATATGTTGGTGTGGCAACCTCAGCATTAAGAAAATAAAGTATCCTAACATTATGGATAAATCTAGCAGTAAAATTATTGGTTTGTCACAGACCTCTGTCACTGAACTGTATTATAAACAAGTTAGAAAGAAGGCCGACTTATTTATGTCAGACAGTAGCCATAGCCTTTCTTTAAATTCCATCTGTTGCCATCAGAGTGCAGATTTACATTTCCTAGGGTAATTATTCCTATAAGTATTTTGAATTCTCTTACTTGTTGAGATGCTGCTAAATGCATAATTCCAAATGATTATTTTATGTACTGTTAAAGATGACTATTCTTCTTTGTCCAAATATTGAATATGTTTACAGTATATACTGAAATGGACCAACTGGCGTCCAAGCCGGCATAGACTCCTTTCCTTTACCTGGCCAGGAGGCCAACATAATGAATGGTAAAGAAAGAAAGTGCAACAGGACCGGTATTCCAGCAGCTATAGATGGGAATCACATTGCCCTGTTGGATAACCACTATGCAGGAAGTATAAAATAAATGGAGTATCCCGACCAGGATAAGTAATGGACCCTTTCCTGGTCTGCAGACTACACATATAGGACAATGGGAGACTGCCTCTCACACACAGGTTGATCCCACATACCCTAGGTGGCAGCATCCCTTATGGTGAACACCGTTTCTACAAGGCAACATGGAAGCGGTGGTCTCATAAAGCTGCCCTGTTGTTTTCAATGGAGGCTGCCAGGGGGAGCTGTTGGAAAATAAAGGCTCATGCTCTGCTTGACCTGGAAATGTTTCCGGAGATAAGTGTTTGGCACCAGAAGTACTTTTGAGTTGGGGCTTAAAAGGAAGCCCTCCACTTCACTAAGAGGGTTGGAGTTGTGAGAGAAGGTGGACAATGCTCGCCTGGGAGGAGTAGAGGAGAAAAAAGGGAGAATTCTATTGCTGTGCTGAGAGTGTGGAAAGGAATCCTGTTAAAAGTATTTTGTAAAATAAAAATACCAGTCTTGAAATTTGTCTGGGAGAGTTGTGTCTGTGGAGTTGTGTCTGGGGTTTGGGGTGCTGCAGTGCTCCTCCTAGTGGTCACAACATGATAACACTGGTTGTCAGTTGTTATGCCTTTGCTTATTTTATTGTATCTGTGTAACAATGGCTCTTTTTTACATTCCTGCTACAAAGAAATGTCTCTCTGTCTACCTAACCTAACCATCTGAGGAGAGTCTGTCATTCCAATTAGTGTCTAGGTTGCCTGCCTTCCTTCCAGCATTACAAAGGAAAAGTGTATGTCTTCATTGAGACTACAACTCTCTCTCTTTTTTGCACTGCTTCTTATAGTTCACCAGATACCAACAGATCCCTGATATTCTATCCTTAATATATTTATCATTTTATGTTTTTACTTTGATTTATTGAACTTTTTGTTATATTGGTAATGAGAGAACAAATGAAAATGTTTCAGCATGCTCATTACATGTAACAAATATAGAACCTTTACTAAAAGTAGTCATTCAATTAGGATCTGACAGTCCATGATCTACCATCTGTTTATAGTCCAGTATGGACCATTCTTGGGTATTTACCTTTGATATTTCAGTGGAATGGTAGGGAACATATGTGACAAAAAGAGGGATGAAGAAGGCTGTGATGTTTAGGAGTGTGAATGTGCGAGCGTGTGTCTAATTGAGCCTTATGTTGCCAGTTTTGCGCCCATTGCTGCTAGGGTTGGTTCAAGCCCTGCGACCTCACCTTGGATTTATAGATTTTGAGACTAACTGACTGTCTGACTTGTAGCATGAGGAGTAATTGCTTAAATACAGATAATAAAGTCTACCTGACCCAACCTAACCTATCCATCTGAGGAGGGTCAATTGTTCCAGTCAGCTTACAGCATTACAGTACAAAGGAATAATGTATGTCTTTATCAGGGCTACAACTCTGTCTTTTTGCACTACTTACTTGATCAATGCCCATCTGTTTGAGACTGGGTTATCTAGCACATTTTCCAATCTCATGACTCATGCATAAGTCCTCACTGCTGGTCTTGGTCTTGTTCTCTGTCTTTTTTTTCTCTCATTGTTGTGCTGTTATATGTCTTGTCCTTTGCATACACCACCATTGCATTTACTAAATGTTGTGCTGTATGCAGTACATGAACATTTTATTTTCTCTAAAAAATGAAACACTAGAAGGCTTCAGCATCAAACATATGGCAGAAAGATATCACTTTATGTGTGCATATGAGAAAAGCAGCAGGGTGTTAGAATCATAATTTTTGGCTTTCTTGTAAACTTCACTACTTCGATATGGTCACAAATGGCCCATTTTTCATTCTCTTTTGGCGATTAATCTATTTAGCAAAACACTGGCTGCTTTGATCTGGCCATGTACAGTATCTGTAGCCCTTCTGGCTGTAACTTAGTCCAAGAGAGAAGACATCTGCCAAATAATCAAATGGTTATGGTGACAAAGATGTTTTTCTTAAGCACTAAACATAGCCTATGCAAAAAAACAGTCATTTTGCTATGTAACAGTGAGATGCATTTCAATTACTGCTTTGGCTGAGATCACACAGAGCTCTTGTATGAGCAGTTTTTAATGTAATGTGCGCTTATCACCTGCTGCTGTTGTCAAGTGAGCCCAAGGTCAGCAACACCTGGAGATTGGCCCTCCCTTTCTTTGTGTAAATTTAATGGACATGTTTGGTTATCCTCTACAATAGCAAATCTTGTTTACATTTTACTCTTAGTTTACTTTCTATTATCTGTGTTAAACCTTTTAGTAATCAAACATATGACCTTTGCTTGTTTGTTAGCATGACTGAACAGAATGATCCTGCCCAGGTTTGCTTAAAAAGAAAAAAGATTATTTCAGTAAAAAACACAGCCTGCTGTTTCCAACTCCTGTGCTAGATCTACTGTTTGACTGACATGGATGGAAAACAGAAAAGTTATTAAAAGCTGTGCACTGTATAATATTGTAAGTGAGGGCTAAAGAGATATTAGGGAAGTCCTGTATTATTCTTTCAATGTTCAATATACAGTGGGTGTATTTGAAATTATCCAAGTTATCTAAGGCATTATTACTAAAAATTAAAGATCTTGTTTTCATTTTATTGTGGGTAGGGTGGGAAGAAGAAATATTTAAATCTCACAGTTTCTTTTGGTGTTGAGCTTTGTATGGTTAACCAGATCATAATACAACCCTGCTGTTCTATGCATAACGTATTTGTCATTGTATTTATTTATGCTGTATTGGTAATGAGGGAACAACTCAAAATGTTACATGGAACAAATATGGACCCAGTGCCAGTCAAAGCCCATGGTGCCCCTCGGTGTCCAGAGCATGCACCTCTTCAGCAACATAAACAGCGTACATGCCAACAACTTCATGGAGTATGTGCCCTTTAATTTTCCTTTTTTTTTTTTGGTTTGGGCACTCCCTTGCCACATCCAGCAAGATGCTGCCACTACCAAAATCCACACCTAAACTACTGTGGGCATCAATATATGAATGTAAACAAATAGCATGGAAAGTCTAAAAAAACAGCAAAAATGATCTTCAAGTGCATTTTGGTGTCATAGTGTGTTGTTGACAAATAAATGGGATACAGTGGACATTCAGACATGATGAAATTGCAGACTCCTGTGGATATACACAATAATAGCTGATGTAAACCTTTACCTCAAAGATATACAATTTGTTGTATATCTCTTAAAGTAAATTTATTCAAGCTGAAATTCAGCTTTTTTCTAGTATAATTCTTGGATATTCTCAGTTACTACACATTGGTTGTTAATATTGAAAGCTGAAGAACTGAAGGTTAGTATTCTGCATTTAGCAGATACATTTAAGATATGTTGCAAAAACTGAGATTTAAGATTATGAGTGTTTGCCTAAACAATGCAATTTAGAATAAGAGTTTTAAATAAAGTAAAAGAAGTGTAATAGTTGAAGTTAGCCTAATTCAAGATGACAAATTGAGAGGAACTGCGTAAGCAGATAGAAATGAAGTTTCATGGAGGAGCGTGAGGAGACACATAGACCAAATGACATGTCAATCAAGAAGGGAATGAAATGGATCCTAGCAATGAAGAGAAGCCAGTGAAAAGTGAAGCAGAGCACTACTGCATGTGTAGAAAGTGACAGAAACAGTACACCATGTAGGTGAAAGTGCTCTAGATGAGCTGCAGCATTCAGGTAATGGATAAAGAAATTATCTCTGGTAGGGTTTAGAGAGAACATAAATATGAGCAAAAAGTTAATTGACTCAGGAAGTGACAGACATGTTTAACAGGTCCAATCACCCAGTGTCACAATAAGGCACATGACAGTAAGTGAAGGTGAGTGGGTATGACTGTCTAGAGTGTTTACTCCATGGAGATACTGTAAGTACAAGCTATTAGACCCTGAAAAAGAATATTTCTGAAGTGTTGCTTGTTCATTGATAAGCTGATTGCTGAGTGCATATTTCAAATTGGTGTAAAACCTGCAGCCAGAAAGTGGGAAGCAAAAGGTCTGGACGAATATAGAAGTTATCAGAGTAAGTATGTGCAAGTGGAAAGTGGACGCAGAAGATACCTGAGACAAACCTATTTAGACTTAACAGTGGAGAGGTATGCCTTTTAAATTAGCATTTCAACACAGGACCCAAGATTCTGAATCCATGGAGTGAAGAGGGAAGAATGAAGTGATTCTTCGCATCAAAATAGACACGAAGGTTAAGGACAGAAGAGAAAGGAGCTATTTGAGCACAGGCAACAGCATCTGTTACTGAAAGCAGAGAAGATTCAACAGAAATGAAATGTTTTTTAACCAAATTTTATTCATTTATAAGGTGATTTTCTTCCCTTAACTGACAGATTGATATTTCTAATAAGGTGTAAATGAAAATCATTCAAGGTATGTATTTTGAATAAAGGATTATTCAGTGGTGAATAGAATAGTTATTATGTAGTTATTAGCTCTTAAATCTAACCAATACTGTAGATCCTGAAAATATAATGGAAAAGCATAATAGTGTAATACAGAGTTTCTCAACCTTTAAGTACTTGCGACCCGAGTTTTCATAACAGTTTTAATCGCGCCCCCCTAATGTTTTTTTGAAAGGAGCCCACTAATACCAATTTGTTCTTTTTTAATTAATGATGTATCATAGATGCATATTTTATTATACCTACTTAACTTTTATCGACATTTATCTAATTCTATATTTATTTTGCTAGTATCAGAATGTAGTTTAAGTTAATTTGTTTTGGTTTCAATAGATGTATTTTTCATATTTTTGATTCTTGTTTTCTTTTTTTCACATCTTCGCGCCCCCCTAGGGGGGCCCGCCCCACAGTTTGAGAACCACTGGTGTAATACATGATGGCTCTCAAATTTGGTTACTGAGTACCCTGGGAGTTGATACTTACTGTTGCCATTAGTTTCTTAATTTCATAATTTTAAACACACTCTGTGCTTAATCAAGGTTGTTTTTTCAATATACACTTTGTTCTGGAAATTCAGAAAATTTAATTTGGACAAGAGTGTGTTAGGGCAGCTTGATTGTTATGGTATGGCTAACTTATTTTTTTAAATGATTTTATCAAGATACCATTTAATGATGAACACTTAAACTGCTGTGGCAAATGTCAGTGCAGATAGCAGCCGCCTTCCAATCTAAAACCCATTCACCCCTGCCCTACTCTATACCACTTGAAGTGAATACTTCTTATTCCCATATGGCAGTCAGGAACACACTTTAGTCATCATGAAGTGATCACTATGAAGCTATTGTCTCTCACATACAGTATAGTAGTAAATTGGTCTTTGTAGTTTGTCTTTCTTTTTGTTTAATAGATGTTTATCATGAACATGTTTTGCAGCAAGCTAAGCACATACAAGATTGTATGATAAACTAAGAATAAACATGTACAGAATTTGATTTGTATTCATTCATATGCTTAATTACAATGATTAAATTAAATCCTGAATAAGGCACGTTACCTGGATTGTGAGGGAGTGTCAGTTATTGCACTACGGCCATGTGGCGTGATTCCCGGGGGTGATCCGGCTTGCAGGAACCTCATTGTTGAGGACAATAGAGGCAGATAGAGTGTCATTTCTGGAGGGTGGAACTGGGGGGTTTCCAACCAGGATCCCGAGCTGTTTCATGGTGTGGTGGGTGCGGCATGCTCCCCAAGCTGACCTGACCTACATTACAATGTATTTACAATGTAAGCTGTTATCTTGTTTGTCTTTGCTCCTGCAACTCAAACTATTCTGACATGTCAGCCGTAAAGGTCAGCCTTTCAAAATTTTTGTCTTACTTTGTCTTCTTGGATATTATTCATATGTCTATATGAAAGATACTTTAAAAAATCCTTTAAAAGGAATATGGATGATCACAGTTGTTTGGCACATTGCTCACATTGTTCATCCACTTATTTCTATGTTTTTATCCTTTCAGTATGCAAGGGATATTTATTTGAACTGGAGCACTGCCATTTTTATATGTACTAGGCACTTTCATTATAAAGAAAAAGAAAGTGTTGGAAATATTAAATATTTTAGTATATAAACAGTAACACAAATAAAATGAAATAAAAAACGAAGAATGCTAAAATCTCTGAAATAAGTTAATGTGGATTAAGTCAAACGAATTAAAGTGAAAATTGTCGATCGGTTACACGGCAAAAATTTTAACAGGTGACAAGAAAGGTAATGTAGTACATCTTCCGCAGATAACATTATACACCAAAGGAGATCTTGATATACCATTCGTATTAGAATGTTTACACTTTCCCGTTACAATAGCTTTTGCTATGACAATTAACAAATCACAGGGACAAACATTTGAAAAAGTCAGTTTATTTATTAGACAGAAAGAAACGATAGTCACTCATGGGCAGTTATACATTGTGTTGTCATGATGTAACTCCAAACACGAAATCAAAATTCAATGCGATATCGACGAAAAGTTAATTAAAAAAATTGTTTTTACTGAAGTTTTACAGTAAAAGTGTAAGTTTAAAAAGTATTTGCTTGTTAATTTCAAAGCCAAATAGAAATTGAAAACATATAACGCAACGAATACCTCTAACGCAACATGAAACATAATTTTCTTTCAGTTTATTACATTTTACTATTTTTTACTATGGTTAATTACTCACTGTAAAATAGTTAGTTTTATTATGCATATGCAGCAATTCCCATGAAAATAATAATCTGTTTAAATTGTACATCCGCTTCCCCATATGCGAGATGCAGATCCATGAATTGGAGATTGTGGGTTCACTTCCCGGGTCCTCCCTGTGTGGAGAGCGCTTTTAGTAGTAAGAAAAGCACTATATAAATGTAAAGAATTTATTATTATTAATTATTATTATTATGAAGTGGCTAGCACATAGCGCCCACCCTGGAGTTGAAGAGCGAAGCAAGCAGGGGGCAGAGCCCCCTAGTCTCTTAAAAAATGGAAAGAATTAATACAAAATTCACTAATTAAGTTAAATAACCCTTAGTATTTCTGATTTTGCACATTGAATTTTGTAGAAGTGGTCTTTATAGCTTAAATTTTGGGCTTTCTATGGTTGGAGAGTAAGTAATGTATACTACATAACAAAATTTAGAATAATTCTAAAATTCTAAAAAAAAAATCCCCAAATCATTGCACTTTCTTTTTCTTTCTAGTGGCTTGTTTATTTTTCGTAGTTTTTGTGGATTTATTATGAATTTCTTATTTCATTAGGTGTAATTTCTTGGTTTTTTTAAATTTTATTTTATTTAGCTTCTTACTATCAAATCTTTGTTTAAAAATTATTATTTATTTTATAATTCATCTCAGGTGTAATTATATAGAGGATATAAGCTTTTTGTGTTATGATTAGCATTTTTCTTTAATTTTCTGTTGTGTGTTGTGGCTATTTATGCATGTAGTTTGAGGCTTTTTAATGTAAGGATTTTAAATTTGACTTTAGTTTGTTTCCAGAAGTTGACGTTAAAAAGTTTAATTATTTTACAGTTTATTTTATGATACCATTTTGTTTGATTATGGTCTCCATCATTTTAAAATGATCACTTCACAGTTACCATGGCAATATTACCGAGAATGACTTGGGGATGCAGAGCATTTGACATCACCAGAGCAGCTGTATAAAGGTCGTGCATGCATTTCTGGATGATTCATGATTAAGAATAAAAACTTTTGTATTAGCACATGATTCTTTGTGTGTTTTTGCCTGGTTATGTGAATACATTTTGGTATAAGACTTTTGATTTTTGCTTAGTATTTTGAACTTAACTACAGAACAGTTTTGACTGTTTGGTAACAACCTTGGCTGTATTATTTGACTTCCTCTCATCTTCTGATCATCGCCATTTAAAATTTTTTCTGTGTCTTCAGAGTGATTTCATTTTCTGGTTTTGTTTTTACCAGTCTCTGTGGGTGATTCTTAGTAAAACCCATGCAATATTTGTATTTGTCAGCAGATGACATTGACATGAACGCCTATGACTGACTCTTGGTAATCAATGTCACCACTATATGCCATACCATCTAACCTAGTCTGCCACCATCACAAGTGCAGCAGCCCTTCTGCTGATCTTACGCACATTTCACACAAAGAATGCTGAACAAAATAGATATATTTAGTTGGATGATGCACGATAGAGACAGTGAATTGGGGGTTTAATTAAATAATTTTCTCCTGTTTATTCTTGTATTGCCTTTTATTCTTCTGTGTCACATATCTGATAACATTGATCACTGAAATTGTACCCATGATCAGCACCTTTTCCCATATCTTTATTTTCACTCAAATTAGGGTCTCCTTGCAGAAACAGAATCTTCTTTTGAGTCTGTAGCCAGAATCACTCGTGCTGACTGCATTCACTGTTCACTTTTCTCTGACACCATCATATTGCTGCTGCTTAAATGTAATATATTACACTGTATATTTCTACATTTTTTTGTCATTTCAAAAACAACAAAAAAAAAAGCTCAGGTCTTCTCATACACCATTGGGAAACCTTAATGGCTCACTTGCTGAAGATCTCTCCAAGACAAAATGATACCATTTTGAAAGTGGCCCACTTCCTCATGTATGATTTGGTTCTTTTGCAAGGTCCTTTCTTTTTAATAACAGGAGATTAGCCATTAATATTCTTTCCAACTTCAGAACGTTTTAAATAATAATTATGATCATATACATTTTTGAGAGTTCACAGGGCTTTATATATGGCCATCACAATGCAAGTCTCTAAAGACGCTGATATTAACTGCTGAAACTGAGACAAAAGATCAGTTTGCTTTCAGTCACATGTTATGGTGTCAAGCTTCCAGGCCCATTCTAGCTTATCAGACATCCAAGATCAAAAATAATTATTTATTTATTGTTACATTGCTTTTAAACCTTATGTCCTTTCAATGGCAATGCAGCATTTTTAAAACATAGTAGAGTTAGGGTTATTCAACTTGTACTACTTCTGTTTTGTGCATTTTTTCACTGCTGCCCCAGATATCCTGTATCCTGGGTCCAGACCTTGCACTCAGCCAGAGTATGCATGCTCTTCTCCTGCTGTGTCTGCATGGGTTTTCCTCTGAGTACTCTGCTTTCCTCCCAGATGCCCAAAGATGTTAGGTTGGTTGTTGATTACAACAACTGGACAGTGCTTCATGTTCATGTTCACTGTAATGGCATATATTACATCTAGATCTGTAAAAGAGGTGCAAAGAAAATTTTATGTGAAGTTTATCATGCCTCCGTGAGGAGGAATTCCTTCTTGTCACTGTTTTAAAGTGGCTCGATAAATTTCAGTCAAACAGCAGTGTAAAGGACAGTACCAATGTGACAGAGAGCTGTAAGAACATTAGAGAATAGCCAAGTTTGAGACAAGCTGTACACATTCGGACCGATGTCAGTTGGTAGCATTAAACATTTCAGACTGAACAGTTCATCAAGATTTATCCTGTCAACATATATAATGCAAATAGTGCATACATTTTCAGGAAAAACTCAGCTACTTTTTTTACTTAGTTTATTGAACAGTTAAAGAAAACTGCAGTATGTTGAACTGTTTGAACTACTATTATATTGTTAATGGTGAAGTTCATATGAAAATATGAAAAACATTTTTAAATGTAAATAAAGTACATCGCTTAGATGTCTTTGACTACTTTATTCCTTATCTGGTGCCATGAATCAAGTAAGTTAAGTGATCATTCATGCAGTCTTTTCCAAAATCATCGTATCCTTGCACCACACCGCAAGAATTACTTTATCGGAGCTTTACTAAAGCTTACACCAAGTATTTACTTATCCTTCAAAGGTAACAAAACATTTGCTGTTTTTTATTATATGGCCACTGTTAGTTGTCTATTTATAGCTCTGCTATCATTATGATAACTATCCTCTTCTTGGGTCCCTGTATTGTATTGATTTTCTTATTTGAGTCCTCAGAGTTCTATAGTGAACACCATGCCAAGGTGATTTATCAGTACCGAACCACAGTATAACAATTCACATCAGGATCATATAGTGAGGCAGAGAGGTAGACTCAGTTGGCAGTCTTTTGGTTTGCAGTCCAACATCTTAGCCATCAAGCCAGACTATCTGACAAATATCTAATGTACTGCATCCATGTGTAAATCTTATAGGTGTCTATTTTGCTCATGTGCAATTCCTTTTAGCCCATTTAATTATTTTCCGGACAGACACAAATGTCTAACCAGAGATGAACACAAGATCAGTGCAACCAGGAAACAAGTGTGTCTGTTTCTGTCTTAAGCCACAAAATGTAACAGCCTCTCTGACTGAAATTGCTTTGCTTTTTATGAATTGTAAATGTAAGTTTTTATGAGAGGATGGAAGACTAAATTTATTGTCCGTTTTACTGCATTTATCCTCCTGTTTTGTATTTATTTCTGCCAGAGTCACAGCCTGAATATAGATTTCCAGTTATTTATTTAATGTTGTACATCATTCTAGTTGCAATATAACTATTTAAAAACTGATGGCAAATTCTGTTGTTTCATTTTGTGAATTTAAGAATAGACTGGCGGGCAAGCTAAAGTGTGGCTTGTTGTGTTGTCTGAACCCGGACACTCTTTCTGTTCACACGGGCAGGGCAATGAAGCATCAGTTGAAAGTTGAGCTGCAGACTTCTTCTCACGTAGTTTTTTCAGATATGTACAGTAAATATACCTTTTTTATTTTTTCCGGTTTCAAATTCGAAGTCCTTGATATCTAGATAAGAACATGGTTTAAATTACCCCATTCCCTATGAAAGGAAGTTCTGTAGCAGCTGTTTAAGTTTTGTTTTTAATCAATTACAGTTGGCATGTTTGGTTTACCAAGCTCTTCATGAATTTGGCTTAATGGATTAAATTACTGTTTTTTTTTCATTTGTCGTTTCATGAATTTTATGTCCTAGGCTGTCACCACTTAATAGTATACTAAGTATTAAGTATTACATTATGGGTGCTGCATGTCTGACCTATAATTAATCAGTCCAAGCAACCATTTTCTGGCTCAGTTATTTAGAGTCACAGGGAGCCTCAGCCAGTCCTGGCAGCAACAGGCACAGAACTGGAACCACTTCAAAAGTGATACATGGAGGTGCTTAAACACAGTTGTATACACATTCACAGCAAAGTGATTTTGAGAAGTCAGTCAATCTGGCAAATTGGATTTGGGTTGCAGAAGAAGGTCAGACTCTGCAGAGGGAACCAACATATGCAAAGATAGAACATGCAATCTACCCATACATTCATTAGCATCATAATTGAGTTTTACTGAACAGAGGAAACTAAAGATCAAAAAGTGCATGTATCGATGAATCTGTGTTTTGTGTTGCACCTTTTATGTATTGTAAAGTCTTTTGCAAAGAAGAGTTACAATATGAGATGAATGAAACAAAATTCACAAAATAGTTTAAAAAATGCTATCATGGTATTTTGTTTTTGTTTTAGGTTTTGTTGAAAGGGAGAGGGACACTGTGTGTGTTATTTTTTTTTGGTCCCTCTTGTTATTTATTTCTTGGCTGTATATAATTTTATAAATATATCTCTCTATTATAAAAAAAAAAATCCTGGGAGAGAATGACTAAGGAGACGAGACGTGATCTTCACGTGAAGATCACGGAAGACACTTAAAAGACCCACGAGACGAAAGAGATTGACCACGGAGCGTCTTGCGGGGACCTTAAACATGAGACTTTGTGCCAAGAGATTGACCCAGGACCGTCTTGTGGGGGATGTAGAACATTAGATTCTTGCAAGACACGCCCTACTTACAACCAATATGAAATAAGACCACGGGCAGCAAAACACTCAGTCGTGTCAAGGCTTTGAGCACACACAGATCCAGGGCTCTCAGTGCATATAAAGCTTATAAGGACAATACGTTATAGATGAAACGCTGACGACTAAGCGAAGAAGAAAGAGCAGTGTGGAGAAAAGAGACTCAAAAGCGTTGGAGAGAAAAAATGCAAAATAGAAAAAGAATAATCAAAAAAGAAAAAGTAATAATCAGTTTGGAACAAATGGAACTGAAAAAAAGCACATCCAATCGGGCTCAGAATTAGAAGACAAAGTATAACTTCATAAAGACGTTCAAAAACGTTGGCGCTATACACATGCAGAGCAGGTTAGAGATTATGAAAGCAGTGGAATTCAAAAGGCTAAAAAAAAAAAAACGATGGCGCGATACAGATACAGAGAAAGGTAAAGAATATGAAAGCAGGAAAATTCAAAAGTATTGTAGCGTCCCTTCCAGGTTGAAGCCTTTTTGTTTTTGGAGTGACTTAGGTTTGATTGAGGGAGGGCGGAGTATAGCACGGAAGACTGATAGCGCAGTATTGATTGATGTGGTAAGGGGGGGGGGTCCCGGGATGGGAGGAGGGGGTTGGAGAGGGTGCTAGTAGGTTGTGTTTGGGGTTACGAAGTCGGCGTTCTTTTTCTTGATTGTTCAAGTAAAAATTCTGTGAGACTTTACTATGTCTGTCTGGTTTTTTTTTTTACTTCTTCTCTTTTTGAGCCAGACACGGAGGTTGCTACAGTATCAAAAAAAGACAGTAAAGATTGCATTAGCACAAACAAAAGAAAATTATTACTCGAAAAAAGGGAAAATAATCACCACGGACCAGGTGTAATTGAAAATATAGCAGGACAAAGTGAGGTCAGAAATAGAAGACAAAGAGTAGAAATAAAAGTAAAACGTCATAAAGATGTTAAAAAACAAGGGGGCCAAACACATGCAGAGTAGGTTAGAGATAATGAAAACAGTGGAATTCAAAAGACTCAAAAAAAACGTAGGTGCGAAACACATGCAGCGCAAGATACAGAATATGAAAGCAGAAAAAAACGAAAATGTCAAAACAAAGAAAGTAAACATCGCATTAGCGCAAACAAAGAGAAATTATTACTCGGAGAAATAACGAAAAGGCGAATAGAGATCAAATATATGGACATAGGTGATATGACTGAAGTATGTAAATATTGTAAGGCTTTGAAGTTTAAGCCAGAGAATTTCAAAAACGGGGTTTGCCTCACATACATGTATTGGTTACTTTGCAAAAAAAATTATTAACTGCTGATGATGTGGATCGTCTTGTCTGTGCTGAAATTCCAAACAGAGAAACCTATCCTGAATTATGGTACAAAGTCATTAAACACATGTCTCACATACGTCATTTAAAAGATTCAGCATGTTGTGACTCTAAAGATTCCAGATATTGTTTTCAAAGAAGTTCTGAAATAAAAGTGAAACTAATGAAATAGCAACAATTCAAATAAAAAAAAATCTTAAAAGTGTGTATCTGGAAAACGAAATATGGGGGTTGGCGAGCAAAGCGAGCAGGGGGCAAAGCCCCCTAGTTAAAAAATATAAAAAAGTATAAAATGCTGAGTATTGAAACTGTTACATATTTCCTAATATGTTGTTTTGTTGTGTAAAAGTGTTCACAAAAGGTACAGCACTTTAAACTATAAGGTTCTTTTTATATCTGTGGACAAGTTAATCCTGGAAATGGCTAAATTATTCGCCTTGATTTACACGTACACCCTTCAATACTGACCTCATTCATTCTCATCACAAACCTCAAGGACCAAGGCTGGCTACCTCTGCTTCAATATCTCAGCAACAGCAGTGCTAATACCTTGGCAAGGGCCAGAAGTTACTATGCTCATGAGCCATTGGGATACCTGAAACAGTACCCCTGAAAGAGCTACATTTCAAACTACCTTAACAAAGGCTAAACACTGCTTCAAGAGATGCACTTCTTCCAGTATTCGTTGATGTGGCACTCCATCTCCTGATCACTACCTCTGAAAGAGCTGCTTAAATTGAACACATTCGCAATATGGCTGAGTCTGGTTACCTCAACTTAAATACTTTAGCAGGGGACAGTGGGACTTCTATAATCTTCAGCTGTTCCTCATTGTTATTGTTATTGTTATGCACAATTGTAACAGAACAGGCACAACTCACACCTGAACAGACATGCAATACATACTCCCACAAGGCCAGGACGTCCTCCTTCCAGGTTACCTACAGTATATCCTTCAGTTTTAGAACAATCTAGATGAGAACAGGCCATTCAGCCCAACAAAGCCCTTCTGTCCTATCTGCTTATTTCTTCCAAAAAAACATCAAGTCGAGTTTTGAAAGTTCCTAAAGTCTTACTGTCTTACTAAACTACTTGGTAGCTTATACCAAGTGTCTGTCTACCTTTTCAAAGAGCTGAACAGACAACGATTCACTTGAACAAGCTCAGTTTACTATTACATCCATTCTTGGGGCAGAGGATATCAATTAACAAGGCAAATTACAGTGAGATAAAATTTAAGCTTTAATTTAATCATTACTTATTTGCAGAGAAACCAAACATAACATACTAGAAGTCAAAAGTAGAAGAAAACATACACACTGTGCAATTCAATTCAATATCCATACAAGCAAGCTTCACTTCAGTATAACTTATTCCATCTTTACTATAACTTCAGTATAACAGAGATGTCTGTAATTTAAGGGATCTATTCTTCTTAATTCAACTGAAGCATTCTTTAAAAGTATGCACCTTGTTCATGGCACAGCCGTTGTCCTCTTTTTTGTTGGGTCACATTTTAGGTGATGCTGTATTTCTGTACTTGGGCAGCGTGATGCTTTCTCATACAAATGCTATGTTTTCATATTAAAAGCTGTGTATCATTGCTCCATTTTAAAGCCATATGTTGTCTGCCTCTCTCAAAAGCCATATTGTGTCACACCAATAGAGGTGCTTTCTTTTATATCATAGTTTCATGACTATTTTTAGTAAATTATATCATTCAAAACTGGACGACTGAGAATTTACTCTTAGGTTTTGCTACCTGTCTTCCTGAAATTACTTAATCAGAAATTTTATAATCTATTATAATTATGATTGCGATTTTATTGTAATCCCTATCTGTTAATTGTAGTTTTGCAGTCTATTCTTATTATACTCAAGATGTCATTTTATTCAAAATCAAAAAATAAATGACAGTTTTGTAGACAATCTTTTCCTGTTAATTAACAGCAACTTTATAATATAACATGTTCTTTTAATAGCAGTCTTATTATTAACTATTACATCTACAATCTTACTCTAATCATTATTTCTTAATTCCCTGTAGATTTCAATCACAGTATGCCTTGATCTCTTAATACTTTTTCATTTTATTATGATTTCTTATTTAATAACAGATTTATAATTTAATTATCATAATCATGCTCTCCTACTTAAAAACAGTTTTATAATTTCTTATGATTTTAATCATGATATTTTATTACTAGCAGCTACACAGATATTATTTAAAACTTGTATCTCTCTGTAGCTTCTGTTTATTTGTTAATGATGTAATTAGCCATTAAAAAAAGCATGATTTCTTAATATGTGTAATAATCCACTATGATTGCTATTATAATGACTTAATGGCAGTTTTATAGTCTGTCATAATGTCTTTACAAGTGTCAGGTTCTTCTTTCTGCCTTCTCTGACTTGGGCATCACTAGGACTGTCCTAACGTGGTTTGAATTCTTCATCCTGGGTAGATCCTATTGTGTGTCTTGGCAAGGAGACATGTAAAGGGTGCATCAGGTAAGCACAGGGGTGCTTCAAGGTTTGGTGCTGAGTTATCTTCTTTTCTCTCTTTATACTCTCTTTTATCTCTTCCCAAGGTTTCTTATATCAGTGCTGTGCTGATGATACACAGCTGTACCTGTCACTGTCTTCAGAGGACCACACAGTATCAGTTGGAATCTCCACATGTCTCACTGATACTGCAGCCTAAACGAAGGAACACCATCTCCAGCGTATCCTGGCAAAGACAGAGTTTGTTATCGTAGCTTGTCCATTTATTCAGCACCCCATCTCTGTTCAGCATAGCTAACCATTGCTTACACCAGGGGTGTCCAACTCCGGTCCTTGTGGGCCGCAATGGCTGTAGGTTTTCCTTCTAACCATCTTCTTAATCAGTGAGCCGTTTTTGGTGCTGATTAACTTGTTTTGCCTTCATTTTAATTGACGTGACTCAGACCCCTTAGTTGTTACTTTTTCCTTAATGAGCAGCCAAACAATAATGAGACACAAAACAAGCCGCCACATGACCAGCTAACCTGAAAATAAAGAACGGTGAAGGTCTCAGTCATGTTTGTCTGCTCAGGTCACCAAAACATCTTGACTGTGGTCTTAGAATTAAACAGAAAATCAACAGTCTGCTGTGGCAGAATGAGAGCAGCAACAACTCATGATATTCAATAACGGCTTTAATTAACAGCAAGAACTGGCTTCTCATTAAGAAACTGGTTGGAGTGAAATTGGCTGGAGTTTGACATTCCGATTTAGCGGGTCATCTGTTGGCTCTTTTCACATCTCATTTCTGTTTGGCTGTCATTTAATGAAGAAACAAATCAAATCAGAGGACTGAATCCTTAAAAGCAGGGCTATTAAAATGAAGGGAAAAAGAGTTAATTAGCAGTGAAAACTGGTCACTGATTAGGAAAAGGGTTAGAATGAAAACCTGCAGCCACTGTGGCCCACCAGGACTGGAGTTGGACACTCCTGGCCTACACCTTCCAAGTCAGTATTCAGCCTTGGTGTGGTGATCAGCTCTCCTTCACTGACCATGTTGAAATTGTTTCTTCTACTTGCAGATTCACAACATCTGCAAGACCAGATCATATCTGAGAGAGTATGCAGCACAATGCTTTATCTGGGCTTTTGTTTTGTCATTTCTGGACTACTGCAACTCTGTGTTAGCCAGAGCACCAGCATGTGTTACTAAACTGCTGCAGACTATTAAAAATGCAGCAGCACGTGTCGTGATCCAACAGCTGAGGTGGGGACATATTACTACTCTTTTCAGATCACTGCATTGGTTCCTTGTCGCCACATGAATTAAGTTGAAATCCATGACACTTGCCTACTGAGTAGTCGGTAGTTTAGCACCTATATATGTGGACATTGCTGAGTTCCTATGCTCTTTCTCGCCCACTCAGGTCTGCTGATAAATGGTATCTGATGATGCCAGCTCTGTGTTCCATCAAATCTTAATCTAGACTTTTTATGTGTAGTTCATAGCTGTTGAAATGAACTGCTCACCTCTGTTTGAACTGCTGTCTCCCTCATTTTGTTTAAGAAGTATTTGAAGACTCTCTTCTTTGGTGAATTTCTGTCTAATTCATAATGGCTTTGTTAGGTTCTTTTAACAAAAGGGAGTGTAACATTACATTTTGTTTGTAATGATCGGTTTTACGACCTTGTCCTCTAACTCTTTTTCCTAAACAGTCCCTGATGTTTAATTGATTACGTGGACCTCTTTTGTAAATTGTTTGGGATAAAAGCATCTGCTAAAGGCTATGTTATATTACGTAACTTTTCAGTGATTTTACATACTTCTTAGTGAGTCTAAGGCAATGGCAGCATACTCCCATGTAGCTGGTTGTCTAGGCTGACATACTCGGCAATTTGCTATGACAAAATTGAACATGTCTGAATTTGTCTTTAGTCGTAGAGGAGGGCTCTGTATGCATGAGAGCTGACAACCAATGAATGCTCATCCGGAAGTACAATACATTTAATGCAATGACAAAGAATAAGGAATGTGGGTGTTTTGAACCTCACAAACAGAAGAGAACCTTCTTCTTATCTGATTTCTTGTGTTTTACAAGCTATAACATGATGATTGTGGCTGAATTCGCCGTAGCTGTTAACCCTTCCCACAGAGACGGGTCCATCAGGGCAGCATGCTATTGGCTGTTAGAAAAAGGGTGAGCACGATTGTGTTAGAATGTCAGCACTCAGTTGGTATATTTGACATGGGCAGCGATTTCCAAGCATTTAAACTGACATGGTCTAGCAAAGAGATTGTTACAGTTGGCAAATCTGAAAAAATTGTAGATCTCACGACTCAAAGTCACATAATGTGGCACCGATCTAATGTAATGAAGTGTTAACAGATTTCAAATCTCAAATTGGTACCCATATGATTGTGTATAATCCTTTTTATCTACTATGACTTTAGTAACATTTTATGAATCAGATTTTAAAAAACACTTTTTTGGATCTGTTATGTATTTGTCAATGGTGTTAGTAGTCATTATTTTAAAATCTAATCAAGGTCATGTGAGGTTAGTCCAGCTGAGGGCCATCTTAATATGACAACAAACAAAGGCTGAAAGCATTTACTTTTATCTGAATTTAAAGTTTTCAGAGCTTCTGCTTGGTCAGAGTTGTTTTTTTGGCTCTACAATTATTCAATCTGCCCCCATTGCTCCCCTCTATCTGCATGTTTTGTGGCCAAGGGTGACTGCGAGTAGTACTGTACAGTGAATGAAAGGTGGAAAAGTACTTAATGGAAATAATCTAAAAGATACTGTAGTTTCACAATATCACGGCTAGCTGTGGTTGTTACTTGAGTGCCTGGGACTGTACTTTGCTTATGCACCTCAATTTTTAAAGTCACTATTATCTCATGATGCTCATTATTATCTCACAATCTCACTGAGCTATAGCATAGTTGCTTAAAAATAGTTTTCTACAATGGGAGCCCATTGAATGATTTACAAAGTGTTTCTCAGTGCAAATGGCTTCTGCAGACTTCCATTTTCAAAGCCAAATGAATTAGCCCAAGGAACACAAAAGGACACAGGTAAAACAATTATTGTCTTTTCAGCTTTGATGAAGCCTTACAATTTTGGGGCCCACCTTGACTGAGTTACATTTCTAAACTTGTGTGGCTCTTTAATAAGTTGCTGAAAATTGTCCATGTAGCCATCTTTACTTGATTCCAGAGCATATCCATTTTGTAAATGTTAAACATATTTGAACATTTCAGTTAATCAGTTCCCTTCATTTTATAGCACCATTCACGCAGCACTCTCCCTCAAGGCAAACAGGAATATAGTACATAGCAACAATGCAGAATAAGAGAATATTTGATACATAATAAACTACAAGGAAGTAAACTTAGATAAGTCTATCTAAGTAAAGATGAACCAAGAGTAAGTTTATATACAAACCTTTGCTCATGCCTAAAAAGAATTATGAATGTAAACCACTTGATGTATTGTTATTATTTAGCTGAATGGTGAAGTTTTTCTGCAATGAGAACCTTTAATAAACTAGCCAAGATGAATGGACGTTTTGTGAATCCAGTATTATAAGCAATAAAGTGGAGTCTCCTGTTTGTTATACAGTGCATTTAATAATATAGCCAATGCCACAGAAAATGTAGGAGGTGGCATCAGCCAGAGTGCTGCTGAATATAAAATAGAAATATTGATCATGTTATAGCAACCCGAAAGATAATGCATTCCTTGACCTTATTGTCAAGGGTCATTTGGGAAGCAGTGTGCCATAAATAACTGAAAAGCAGGCAAGCAACTAGATTTCCTGCATAAATGCTTTGACAACTAATTATTCTGAGACATAAAAAATGATAAACTTCCTCAAAAGATTAACTGATTTAAATGTTAATGGTCTGGGGGAGACTGTGTCTATCCAACTATGGCTTTTCACATTTCATAGTTTAACTTCTGATTTAGTAAAGGGTTACTTAGCTGCCATGGTTTTTGTTCTCAGTTAACAGCATGCTTCATATGCATTAGTGAGGACCAATGTGACAGCAAAGCAGACGGAAGTCTACAAGAAGGATAGAACCAAGCAGTTGCTGCCTAGCTGTCATTTTGTTATAGTTGTATTTTTAGGTTTATACCAAGTCTACCATTGAGAACAGCATCCTCTGCAGCATCATTTGCTTTTAGATGTCTTACAAAAATACAGAGTACGAAGGTGGGAAAAAGCAATCAAGAACTCTAAATTACTTTGTACACTTAATTACAATCCTTGACAAACTCTTGTTATGTGGAATTAATTTGAAATCAGGCCAAGAGGTGGTGGCTTTTCTTTTCTAGCCAAGATCAGGATTTTTTTTTACATTTCATGTTTAATCACGGCAAAATGATATTGTTACATTTAAATGAAACCTTTA
Source organism: Erpetoichthys calabaricus (assembly GCF_900747795.2). Taxonomy (NCBI): domain Eukaryota; kingdom Metazoa; phylum Chordata; class Cladistia; order Polypteriformes; family Polypteridae; genus Erpetoichthys; species Erpetoichthys calabaricus. Next base: position 99,387,047 of record NC_041394.2, on the reverse strand, counting down.
TTTGTGTGCAGTGCATGTAATCTCAAATAACAGAGTTCAAAATCTTTGTGCTTACCCATGAATGTTTTATCAGTGTATGTCAAAGTGGTGCACTGTATTATTTCCTTAATATGAACTAATATAAAAGGTAATGACTGTCATGGGTATCAAAAGTGTGTCCATCCATCTATTTTTCAACTCCTCTTAATCCAGTGTTAAGTGAACACATAGCCATTCCAGCAGCAAAAACATGCACAATTTATCACTTCTAATAGTGCATGCCTATTGTAGATCTTGACCGCAGCTTAACTATGAAAGTAATTGAACACATCTTTTGTGGCCCTTGGCCATGTACCTTTTCTTTGGCAGAATCTGTTGTTGTATGGTGATGCCGTTTGAAACAAACTCATTTGAAGGTCAGTCATCACTACTTTAAGTGGTGATTACTTGAAATCATAGGCATAGCTGAGGGGAATCTTGGTTTTAAACCCCCTCAAGTATAGTTTAAGACAGGTCCAACTGATTGATCATGGATGGAATTATGATTCATGTACTTTCTCATTCCTCCCTAAAATATTTTGCTGGCAACACTTGTGCTTGGGATATATCACAATGACTTTGGGATTCCTATTCTCACCTGTACTGTCATTTAATTAAATAATAAAAGTTCAGCTTCTTCTTCTTGTTTTGGCTGCTCCCGTTAGGGGTTGCCACAGCGGATCATCTTCTTTCATATCTTTATGTCTTCTGTATCTTGCTCTCTTACACCCACCACCTGCATGTCCTCTCTCACCACATCCATAAACCTCTTAGGCCTTCCTCTTTTCCTCTTCCCTGGCAGCTCTATCCTTAGCATCCTTCTCCCAATATACCCAGCATCTCTCCTCTTTTCCTGATCCATGGTGCTCAGTCTAGAAGGCCATATAGCGTACAAATTTTCATTCTGATCTTTAATTTCATGGGATTCAACTTCATAGCTCTCCCCATGTTTGTGTAGTTTTCTTTTTCTTTGGTACTCAGTTTTTCTCCCATATATCCAAAGTCTTGAGTGTTAATATGACTGGGGATTTTAAAATGCCCCAAGTGGACATGTGCAAAAGTGGGCACTACCAATGAGCTGGTGTGTGGTGTTACTGAATAGATTCTACCTTCCCATGCCCCTGAATTGGACTATGTGAGTGCTCTGTTTGTTTGTTATTATAGATTGTCTTTGAAGAGACTTTCTTGGCTTGCTTGTTTATAACTGGTTTAATATTGGGTTTTTAAAGCAGTGAATAAGTCAGCTGTGACAGATAATTAATAAACTATATCAGACAGACATCTGATTTTCTCCTACCCCGTTCTGTAATATTATGACCTTTTTAGGAGCTTTTAAATAGCTTTTAAGTTTACTAAACGCTTTATCAGCCAAATATATTTTAGTTGGTTCAGTGTTCCCAAACTTTTGTTCAAATGCAAAGCGTGTCTTACTGGAACATTTTGAAACTACCTAATAAGTACCCTGAGCTTTTCATCTTTGTTGATCTTGTCAGATGCCTAAGCATCCCCCTTTTCATCTTTGTTGATCTCACACTAAAAGTGGACACTTAGCAGTGACTGCCAACCATGGCATCTGTTCTCCAGAAGCAGACTCTTAACATAAAGTATGACACAAATAAATTCAAAGCTAACGGGTTATAGCTCAGCACACCAAAGACTGTGTAGACATTGCTGTCATTTAGTACAAAACATAAGACAGAAAAAGAAAAAATAATGAGGAATTTTGGATTTCTTCACTCATAGTCAGATTGTTTTGAGCTACAACAAGCCATATGGTAAACATTGAACTCATAAATATAGTTAAATGATCATGTCTTGTCATTTTTCCTCTTTTTTGTCATCATTAGGATGAGAAGTGTCATTGGTGAGAAGTGTCATTGGTTTTCCTTCAAAGGAATATTGCACTAGGTTACTCTCATTTACATTAAATAGGGTCGAGACGCTGAAGTATTTATTAAATCAGTGTTAGTCATGAAAAGAGCTACACAGTTGTGAGAAAAAAGGTATAAAATAAGGGGCTTTGTCCAAACTCATTTTTGTTTTGCAGAACGACTTAAAATTTGCCTACTTTATATTATTAAAAAATTAATAATGATATTCATGTCTCAAAGTACTGTACTTCTCAAGTTTCTGTATTAAAAACCTGTGTCCCTAATCTTTCATTTTTGTGACACTGCTGTTAAGAACATAATAAAATTTAAAAATGAGAAGCAATCTTTCATTCTGTCAAGCTTGTTTGGTTTTCTAAATAGGTAAATTGGCCTAATATCCTATCAGGATGTATCTTAAAAGCTTGAAAGACTTTTACTTTAACTTTAGTCTGGCAGTTTGAACAGAGTGCTGCATATTCATATTTGGACTCCCTCGTTTATTGTGACAATGTCACCTTGTGTTTTAAAATTGTCTCCATTTTAGAGGTGTATACTATTGTCCCTGATATTCACTTTGTCAGAACAGCACATGGGAAACTCAACTGAAGGCAAAACCCATGGGATACTGATAAAAACCTCTTCAAATGGAACTAAAGCTGTGTTTAGTACAGCACAGGCTCCATACACTAAGAAAGGTAATTTCAAACTAAATGAAGAACAACTTCAATCAATCAACACCATTAGATTTCCTGCAGAACAACATCATTAATCCTTTTCTGTTTCTGCACATAACGTAAGGAGGGCTTTTTAAGAAGTTACTGCCAAAAAGTCATCCATTTTGAATTTTATGGCATTTATTAAAAATCTGTACCAGCCAATTCAGTGGAAGTCTTCAGTGACATCTTTATTAATGTACTGAGGGAATCTATGGTCCCAGCCTGCTTCAACTGGACAACATCCTAAGAAAGCAAAAGGGAAGAGTCTGAATAAATACAAATAAGTGGCACTCACTCCAGCTGTGGTAAAGTGCTTTGAGAGACAATCTAGGACACATTAACAGAATATTCCAGATAGTCATAATTGCCTCCTGTTTGCAGATTATCACAAACTGGTCAGTAGAGAATGGCATATCCCTTATACTTCATCCAATCCTTACACATTTTAGTAACACAGACTGTTAAGCCTGTGTTAACAGGCTAACAAAGACTGTTAAGTCCTTAATTTAGGACTCAATGTCACCCTCTGCAACGGGATTTTGAAATTCCTAACCAACAGACCTCAGCATGTGTGGATTGGCGGCATCACACCCTTTACACTGACCCTTAACAAAGATACTCCACAAGATTGTGTGCTGAGCCCCATTCCTTACTCCTTCCTTATAATTAACAGTTTGTCTAAAAAACAGCAGCAACTCTATCAGTAAATTTGCTGATAACACCACCATCATAGGATTGACCAACAACAACAATGAGAGAGCTTGCAGCGAAAAGGTTGACTCACTGGTGGCAGAACAAAAATCTCATCCTGTCAACGAAACAAACAAGCTGGTCATACACTTTAGAATGAAAAATGCAGAACACACCACCAACAACAGGAAAGATGCTTTTGAGATGGTGCTAAGCTTTAGATGTCTTGGAGTGACTATCACTGATGTGCTGAAGTGGACAAAATACATGGCTTTTGTCAAAAATTGTTCACCAGCATCTCTGCCTTTTTAATAGTTCTCAGCAGCAACTAAAAATGCATCATATCGTGTAAGGATACCAGCTTTCTTTTGATGAATGTCAAATGTTTATTGGCACTGTCACCAGCAGATTCAACAATAGTTTCTATCCAGTTAGAACAGGCAATCATAATAAAAAAATATTGTAACATAACAAACAGTGTGTGTATTGTATATACTGTAATTGTATACACATTTACTGGTCATTTTATTAGGTACTCTTTGCTAGTACTAGATTGGACCCCCTTTTGTCTTCCAAACTGCTATAATTGTTTGTGTCATAGATTCAGCAAGGTGCTGGAAACATTCCTCAGAGATTTTGGTCCATATTGACATGATAGCATCACACAGTTGCTGCAGATTAGTTGGCTGCACATCCATGATGTGAATCTCCCGTTCTACCACATCCCAAAGGTGCTCTACTGGATTGAGACTTGGTGACTGTGGAGGCCATTTGAGTACAGTGAACTCAACGTCACGTTCAAAAAACCAATTTGAGATGATCTGAGCTTTGTGATATGGTGCGTTATCCTGCTGGAAGTAGCCATCAAAAGATGGGTACTCTGTGGTCACAAAGGGATGGACATGGTCAGCAACAATACTCAGTTGGTACTAAGGGGCCTCAAGTGTGTGTTATTACACAGCCACCGCTAGCCTGAACTGTTGATACAAAACAGGATGGATCCATGCTTTCATGTTACTGATGCCAAATTCTGACCCTACCATCTAAATGTCACAGCAGATATTGAGACTCATCAGACCAGGAAGCATTTTTCCAATCTTCTATTGTGCGATTTTGATGAGCCCGTGTGAATTGTTTCCTCAATTGCCTGTTCTTAGCTACAGGAGGGCACATGGTGGTCTTCTTCTGCTGTAGCCCATCTGCTTCAAAGTTCGAGATGTTGTGCTTTGAGGAATGCCTTTCTGCATAACTTGGTTGTAACAAGTGGCTCTTTGAGTTACTGTTGCCTTTCTATCAGCTTGAACCATTCTGGCCATTCTCTTCTGATCTCATTTACGCCTAGAGTACTGCCACTCACTGGATATTTTCCCTTTTTTGGACCATCTTCTGTAAACCCTAGAGATGGTTGTGCATGAAAATCCCAGTAGGTCAGCAGTTTCAGAAATACTCAGACAAGCCCGCCTGGCACAAAACAACCATGCCATGTTCAGAGTCACATAAATCACCTTTCTTCCCCATTCTGATACCCAGTTTGAAATTCAGCAGATCATTTTGACAATGCCTACATTCCTAAATGCATTGAGCTGCTGCCATGTGGTTGACTGATTAAATATGTGCATTAACAAACATTTGAACAGGTGTGCCTAATAGCGAGGCGGTTATATATACTGTATTGCATGTTATGTATGTATTTTTTTGTGTTTGTGTATGTGTCTTTGTTGGCATTGTATTATTTGTTAATGTTCTGAGGACACAAGAATTTCATTGTACTATGTGCACATGGCAGTAAACTTGAACCTGATCTCGAAATTGAATACATTATGTTGCTATATTGATAATCCCCAAAAAAGGTGATAAAGTTGCTAATGCCACTGCTTCACAACTCCGGGGTTCAAATCATGTATGTAGTGGACTCTGTTAATTTATATTGTTTTGGCATGTTTTTTTTAAAAGTTATTCTGATTCCTTCACAAAAACCAAAATACAGGTATGCTGGGTTTTCTTCATGCTGATAGATTAACTCGGTATAGATATTTATGTAATTTTACCCTGTAATAAACTGGGGTACTGTCCAAGGTTTCTTACATACTTTTTGCCAGGTACTACATGTATGATGAAAGGCTTCCCTATGTCACATTTCTAAACTTTGTTTAAAACATGGGGGGATTGCATGAATGATCAGATGTTTTAGTCCCAATAATTAGAGGCAAGTGTATGGACCTTAAAAATAACTGTGCTTGCTAAAATTGTTTAATTTTACAGATAGAATGTTCTCTAGTTAGTAAACAGCTTTGTGCAAGTATATCAATAGTTAAAAAAAGATACAAAGCGTTTTGTCTGGCTTTTTTCCAAAATAGTTCTAGCAGAATATGTGTGGGATTATTTATGCAAGATCAATTCTGTGAATGTACATTCTCTGACCTGTTTCCAGCAACCAGTGTTTTTAATATGCCTCCTAGGCTTAAGAGGGTTAGTTTCAGTCATGCCTGCCTTTAATAACCCTATGAATGAAATTTAAACATAGAAGCATCCCGGCAAACCTTTTTTGTGTCAAAAATGGAAGCATGTACTGTATTTGTGTAATAAACTCTAACAGTGCTATTTATAAACCCTATATATTGCATAATTACATGACATTTAGAAATAGATGAAACAATGCATTAAGTCTTTTATTTTGAATGAGACAGTAAGTGTAATATTATTTATTGAGGTAGTCCAGATCTTAATTTAAAGAAAAAAAGAATCCATGCTGACTTGAATCATTTAGCAGTACAGTATTACGATTGCTTAAATATTTCAGCATTTGGACAGCAAAAGACTAACTCTCTGATAAAGGCTATGTTCACATTGCAACAAAAAGTGACTCAATTCTGCATTTTGGCTTATATCCAGTTTTTTTGTATAACTGTTCTGATTAATATTGCTAGTGATCCAAATCCGGTATAATTGTGTATACTGTAGATGTCTATCCTGAATGTTCTCTGTATGTACAAAATTAATAAAAACAAATATGCAAGATAGTTGTGACCTAATGGAGCACCACAAATGCCAAAACATGTTGGCTGCTGCACTATATAATGTTGTTTGCAAACAATGTTCAGCTTGCGATGGCAAGGAAGAGAAATAGACAATGAAAAATCATCATAGCGGTTCTGTTCAGCTCAGTCATCACAGACATATTTCTAAGTAGAGAAAAGCCAAGCAAAATGACACCTTTTATTGACTAACTAAATTTCTAAGTAGAAACCTTTAGACATGGACAAGGACTGATGAGGCAAGATGTGAAGGGTTTGGATAAAGAAAAGTGGATTGGTAATTTCAGAATGTTGAGGGTTTTGTTTGGTATCTTACTGTATGTCTGAATCTTTCCACAATATTATGTTGCACTTGAGGGTGGCCATTTCTTTCAAACAACACATTGCAGTTGGGTGTATTGACTGGTGACAGTCATCCCAAATGCTTATCAAGTCCAACACCTTGCTGTCTTTCCATTAAGTCAGTACTGTGATCTTGATTTTCAATGCAGAAGTATAATCTTGTAAAATGTATTGTAGAGTATTGTGGAAGACCAGCCCCTGGACACAGACAGACATCAGATATCCAAAAACACACACATTTATTACACTTCTGGTAATACACACTACCACACAATGCCCAAAACCAAATCCTCAATCCCTTCTTTCCCTTCTCTTCTTCTTCGTTCGCCCTCACTCCTCTCCTTGCAAGCTCTGTCCACCTCCTCCTGACTCCAGCTTGTCTAATGGAATGAGGTGTCCCCTTTTATAATGCCCCGAAAGTGCTCCAGGTGCTCCATGACGATCTTCTGGCAGTACTTCCTGGTGTGGCGGAAATGCTGCCCTTGCACCCGGAAGCACTCCGGGTGTACTTAATTCCTGTTCCAGCAGAACTTCCTGTTGTGGCGGATGTGCTGCAATTCAAGGCTTTGTAGCCATTTTCCGGGTGCACCCTGGTGGTGGCCACAGGCTCCAACAGGGTTGAGCTTCCAAGCTCTGCTCCTGTGGTCCCAGATGAACCAGGGTGGCTGCCCTCTCATGACCCGGAGGAGGTATTGTCTCTCTCCCAGTCCTTCCAGGTGTCTCAGCTGGGTAGGGTCCCCAGCCATCTGCCACAGTGTACATTTCCAGAAAATTACAATTTAGTATTCCAATGTAAGTGACATTCAAGTTGCATGTTTCTGCATTGGTGGTCTAAATTTGATCTGAAAGTGTCTGATACCATGTGTGTTTTTTAATGTTTAGCCCACACTTTTCAAAAAAGATCAGCTCTGTGCCACATACAGTATGGGTAAAAAAATCAAAATTGAACTGCAGTGGGAATGTAGCCCTACTTTAGATGGGAAATGTTTTTCCTTCTATGACACGGAAATTCACATTTTAATGATGTTTCAGTGTTGACTAGTTATTCTTTATGTCTCCTATACAGTTTACTTCCGGTTTCACTGCATGTTTCAAGTTTGCATTCAAGCTGTAAAGAAAAAAAAAACTAATCTGAATTGCTGCTTTCATAATATATAAAAGTTTTGACTAACTGCATGCACTTTAGACTGGACTTTTCTTTATATTCAGGATTAACAACCATGAGCATGAGATCAAATGCATAAATAGCCACACTAAACAACATTTGTCAAGTCAACTGCTCCATATAAGTTAGGCATTCCAGCTCATGTGGAAAAAAATAAATTAATTAAATAAATAAATAAATACCTCAGTTCCATGTCCTCTGTTTTCTGTGGTGTGTGATAGGCTATTTTATGCATTTACTAACCTTTTTATCTGAAACATCAATGCCCAGCTTCAGGCTCTTTGACATTGATGCTTGACTGGTTTTAAAAATATCAGCTTTCGGTATTTGAAGCAGTCTGGTAGCTTTAGAATGTAATAGAAGCCAAGGGCTTTATTTTGTATGATAAAGAATATAAGAATTGTAGAGTCTGCTTCATACATATCACCATACATCAAGCCTTCTTTAATTTATATAACAATAAAAATGAATTTAGCACTGTCCATATAAGTATATAGTTCAGAGTGCCAAAAACATCAACAAATCTAAAACCATCTGTTAGTTTACTGAGCAGAGGATGTGCTGTGTAGCCCAGTTTCTTATTTCATTCCTGCAAGGGATCTTCTTGCTTGAAATGACTCATTGCTTACTTGAAGTGGTATAAAACAGGAGCTGCCATGATATGTCAAAGATGTACTTGGTCAATTTGCTGTGAGTGCATATGGATGCTCGGTGATAGGTTATTGTGCCTGATCTTACTGGGACATTTCTGACTCCCCACAATATTGAAGACAAAGCTTTGTTTTTCTTCTCGTCAGTTTCACGCTGAGCATGTTTCATAATTTTAGACAAAACAGAGGGCAATGCTAATTCTGTTAGACATTAACTGTCACTCAGATTCTGCTGCTTTTCAAAGAGTGAAAAAACAGAGGACGATGTACAAACCGAAAAAAAAAACATACTTCTGGATGACACTGGTTTTGCCTTATATGATAATCAAACAAAAGAGACCATGATGTTAACATCATCTCACCTTACTGTATGTTTTGAAGATCGGAAGAGGCTGTTGCTAGGCAATGCAAAAGCAGGGTCACCATTCTCCATCCGGGTCAGCAACTTCTTAGCTGGAGAAGATGTCACTAGTCAGCATCTCCTGGCTGATTTGCACAGCAAATGTTTACCATTTTCATGCAAAAAACATTTTACAGTGCTTCCAGATCTTTACTGTGCATGCACAGAATTTTTATGATACCTGAGATCTGGAACATATTGATTTGATTCAACAAAAAAGAGTTTATCAATGACACTAAACTGTATTTGTCTACCAAGCCTAATTCTGCCCTTTCTCCGTTCTTCCTCTCTGATTGGTTTGCTGAAATAAAAGACTTGTTCTCCTCTAATTTCCTCAAACTTAATAATCATAAAACCGAGGTTCTCTTCATTAATACTAAATCTACTCTTGCCAAGCTTGACAGTTTTTCCTTGACAGTTGATAGTTCTGAAGTTTCTCTTGCTTCTCAGGTTAAGAGCTTGAGTGCCATGCTTTGATAGCACTTTATCTTTCAAGGCACACCTTAAAAATATTACCCAGTCTGCATATTTTCACCTTCTCAATTTAAACCGTGATCGTTCATTTCTTACACCTTTTAGTACTGCTATCCTTGTACGTGGTTTGGTAACATCTCTCAGTGATTACTGTAATTCTATAATTGGCCTTCCTCACAAGCTTTTGCAGATTCTTCAGCTGGTTCAAAATTCTGCTGCTTGTGTTACGAGAACCACCTCCATAGAACACATTACAGTAATCCCTCCTCCATCGCGGGGGTTGCGTTCCAGAGCCACCCGCGAAATAAGAAAATCCGCAAAGTAGAAACCATATGTTTATCTGGTTATTTTTATATTGTCATGCTTGGGTCACAGATTTGCGCAGAAACACAGGAGGTTGTAGAGAGACAGGAACGTTATTCAAACACTGCAAACAAACATTTGTCTCTTTTTCAAAAGTTTAAACTGTGCTCCATGACAAGACACAATTGAAAGAATGCAAACATATCTTCCTCTTCAAAGGACTGCGCGTCAGGAGCAGATCATGTCAGAGAGATAGAGAAAAGCAAACAAATCAATAGGGCTGTTTGGCTTTTAAGTATGTGAAGCACCCGCCGCACAAAGCTGTTGAAGGCGGCAGCTCACACCCCCCCTCCGTCAGGAGCAGAGAAGAGAGAGAGAGATAGAGAGAGACAGAGTTTGTTTTTCAATCAAAAATCAATACGTGCCCTCGAGCTTTTAAGTATGCGAAGCACCGTGCAGCATGTTGCTTCAGGAAGCAGCTGCACAGAAGGTAGCAACGTGAAGATAATCTTTCAGCATTTTTAGACGAGCGTCCGTATCGTCTAGGTGTGCTAACAGCCCCCCTGCTCAATCCCCCTACGTCAGGATCAGAGAAAGTCAGCGCAAGAGAGAGAGAGAGAAAAGTAAGTTGGGTAGCTTCTCAGCCATCTGCCAATAGCGTCCCTTGTATGAAATCAACTGGGCAAACCAACTGAGGAAGCATGTACCAGAAATTAAAAGACCCATTGTCCGCAGAAATCCGCTAACCAGCAAAAAATCCGCGATATATATTTAAATATGCTTACATATAAAATCCGCGATGGAGTGAAGCCGCGAAAGGCGAAGCGCGATATAGCAAGGGATTACTGTACTCCAGTTCTTTGTAAGCTCCACTGGCTTCCTATGAAGCATCATATTGGTTTCAAGATTTTGCTATTAACATTCAAAGCTCTTCATAATCTGGCGCCTCTATATCTTTTGGATCTGTTACACATTTATATGCTTGCTCATACTCTTAGATCTTCTTAATCAAATCTCCTTGTTATGCCTTCTGCTCATTTATCTACCATAAGGTACAGATCCTTTAGCTTTGTTGCTCCTCGTTTTTGGAACTCTCTCTCTCAAGATATCATTGATTCACTTCCCAACTTCACATCTAGACTTAAAACTTATCTTTTCAAACTTGTCTACTTGTCTGATTTTGTTTTTTGACTGTTTTGTGTTTTGACTTTTAACTTTATGACCATATTTTCATAATGTTATTTTATTTTAATTGTTTTATTGTACTTTTTTCTTCCACTGTAATGTGGCAACACGCTGTATCAGTGCATGCTCCTAACCATGAGTGCCATGGAAGCTGCCTTTAAATAAAATGAATTATAATTATTATTACTATTAAATATGATAGACACAGGGCATTGTTCATTCACTCATTCACTTTTCTGTTAGATAAAGTGGGTTTAAATTGTCATTGAGAAACAAATTCTTTGAAGGTCTTGTGTGGAAGTAACCCCAGAGGAAGACAGGAGTAGTTCAATCAGTCAGTCTTTATTCAGGCACTGGTGGATTCATGCGTTGCAAGGCAGAAGAGCAAAGTTCCGCTTTTCCGTGGACTTTTTTTATATTTTTTCCCTCCCCCTTCCCCTTACTTATAAAAAAGCATAATATCGTTTACCTAAGCATTTCATTTCATATTGTGCAAATCGGCCAACCGTTTCTGTTTTGTGTACGTGTCAGAAGGGTCCTAAAGAAGGAAAGGTCATCTTTCCTGTGTCTAACAGACACGTTCCTAAAGAGGAAGTTGTCCTAGGTCAGCATACTGCACCCTGTCTTATAACAGATGCCTGTATGAATAACCTGCCGTTATAGCAAAACAGCTTTGTCAGCTTTTAACCCTTAGTAGATACATTAGATACATTTTCTTTCACACTTGCAAAAGTCATAAATTGCCATTTTTCAAAGCTAATCTCATATTGATCCCAAAGTAAGACATACTCTCTTGTAAAATAAGACACATTTGTGGTACAGATTAGGCACCATCATAAAATGTAGTCTGGTATTGGCCTACATGAAAATGGGTGCAGAATTGAAAATGATAGCAGATGGGATTGCAACAGAAGAAAAAGATAAACATGTGAACTGCTGTGTCACTTTCAAACCCTTCCCTCAGAACTGGTCACCATAAGGTCTTTGGTATATTCACACTTAGGACAACAGGAATAACCTTTACCTTTACCGTGAATGCTGTGGAAGCCTGACAAATATTCTTTTACACATTTTTAAAAATAAAAACTTTACATGAACAGATCAATTAATTCAAACACTGATAAACAAGAAGACTAATGAAGCAATGTCATGCATATTGATAGACTAAAATAATCTACTGATTAAGGAATTAGCTGGGAACAATGCTGCCTTCCAGAGCTGCACTTTACCATTTGTCTTATACTTATGTATCCATCTATCCATTTTCAATACACAATTATGACAGCAGCACAGGGTGCAAGTCAGAAACCAGCACATCTACACACTTCAACCAAAGCTGATTTATAGATTCCTGTCAATGTTGCCTGCAACTGTTTGGGATGTAAGAACACACCAGAGCTTTTGGCCTAGACTTAAGTAGTAACTTAAAGAACACGCAGGTTCCATATAGACAGCAACTTTAAAACAATTTTTTTAGTGAGAATGGGGTTGAACTGGGGCGGCACGGTGGCACAGTGGCACAGTGGGTAGCGCTGCTGCCTCGCAGTTGGGGGACCTGGGGAACTGGGTTCACTTCCCAGGTCCTCCCTGTGTGGAGTTTGCATGTTTTCCCCGTGTCTGCGTGGGTTTCCTCCGAGAGCTCCAGTTTCCTGCCACAGTCCAAAGACATGCAGGTTAGGTGGATTGGTGATTTTGAATTGGCCCTAGTGAGTGCTTGGTGTGTGGGTGTGTTTGTGTGTGTCCTGCGGTGGGTTGGCACCCTGCCCGGGATTGGTTCCTGCCTTGTGCCCTGTGTTGGCTGGGATTGGCTCCAGCAGACCCCCGTGACCCTGTGTTCGGATTCAGCAGGTTAGATAATGGATGGATGGATGGATGAGGTTGAACTGGCACTCCACTGGTTTCTGATTTGTACCTGTGGCACACTGAATAGGTCTCTTGCTAAAATTGTTGATTTTGTTTTCTCCATAAAGTGTTTTTCCAGGCCTATACTGATTTCTGTATGGTCTCTGCTTATTGCCTTTATATCCCTGACACTGTCTTGTCAGCACAACAACCTTTCATAATATAAAATTACATAAAATAACATATATAGATTTGTAGAGCATCTCATACATATATATCCACATGTTGTCTTTTGTGTTTATCAATACTGTATGTACTTTCAATTTTTAAAATTTGTGTTGACAAAAAAAAATAACTACCCAAAACAGTTATTGGCTATTTAGTATGCCAGTTTCATAATTTAGTATGTAAGAGAAGAAAGAAGCATAGCATTCTGGTTTGAATACAAAAGAGATCCTGTTAAGTCCAATAAATGCAGACAAGGATGGGGAATGAAGAGGTAGTGATATGTAAATAGAATGGCCTTGAGTAATCACTGGTGAAATCAAAGTAAAATACATATGCAAGACTGACCACAGGAGATTTCACTGTCACATATTTGAAATAGGCAGAGTGATAACAGAATCTTTATCTCTGTTCTTTTGCATATTGCTAACGAAAAGTCAACCTGAAATAATTATTGTGAATTCAGCGATTAACATTTAATAATTATACATGGCATGATGACCTGGTAGGACTGTAGAAATGCGTAATGTAATTTTCTTAGTCAATTCAGTTTGATGACAGGAATATTAAAGAAAGAAATTCTTTTTTAAATTCATTTTTATGCAGTGCAAGTGTGGCCAAGGAGAGTTATGGCAGTCAGATATTTGAATACAGTTGTTCTCTGGCCATTTACAAGTATAGCATTGTTAACTATATTCTCAGCCAAAGACAGTGAGTCCTGAAATAGTGTCCTAGAAATATCTACACTTTATAAAATATATTTAAGAACATTAAGTCATAGTTTTTCTAGAAAAAATAACACACAAAATTAGCTTGATGTCAGTTTTGATGTATTGCAGGGGTTTGTTTGGATGGATTTAGGAGTCATTAATAAACCGTTGACAAAGCCCCAAAAATATGGGATTATTTTTGAAGACATATCTCTATAGTCTATATAATAAAGATTAGCTGAGAAAGCAGTAAATGTCAAAGACAATGTCTCACGAAAAACACACGATCAATGCTCCTCAGCAGTAAGTAAAAGTGCAGCTTTGCCAAATATCCACCAAATAAAAATAAATCTATCTACTATCTATCTATCTATCTATCTATCTATCTATCTATCTATCTATCTCTATCTATCTATATCTACTATCTATCTATCTATCTATCTATCTATCTATCTATCTATCTATCTACTCTATCTATCTATCTATCTTTCGAGAGGCCCGGCAATCCAACATATGGTAAGGACCCTTTTCATGGTCCTCTCCCAGGGTTTATCTTTAAGGTTGTGAGGCAGCAGCTAAATGCCCAGTGATGTTGTAGCCTGGTGTCCATTTTGAGGAGATAGGGTGACCCTTCACTGTGCTAGTAATTATGAGCTTTGCTGGCCTAGAATAGTTCTTAAGACAGCTTTTAAAGTGCCTTGAATACGTAGTCTCAATGAACAAGGAGTTTGGAGCTGAGTCATGGGCAAGAGCTCTACTGGGAGGGGGAAAGGAGCTCAGATTAAAGCAAATTAAGGAGAACGAGAGAGAGACATGGGGTAACACTTTGGTGGACAAGCCAGTTTAGCCTTAGTAGCCTGCAGGATTTATTGTTTAATGTTCTGTGTATTTGCAACTTTGTGTTTTCTCTGTGTTTACTCCTCCCTAATGATTAATTAATTTAAAAAAATATAATTTTTAATACATATTTTTTAAAATATCTTCACCCCCTTATCTTTATTATGGATATAAGATCCTTGCAAATTTGCTTTTTAGTTGGATTGTTGGATTAGTAAAATTTATATGCTGATACTCCACCACACCATGCAAATAAAGTAATAAGTAAATTGGTTATGTTATATGTTGGGTGTTTGGGTGTGAGTATCATCAATCTCAAAAACCTCCTATTGGCTCACAAAAGTCTGACCCACCTTAATCGATCATATAAAACATCAGATTCCTTTAAAGTTTCAGTGTGCCACCTGTAGTGTCTGAAATATTTGAGTCTGGTCTGTTGCCTGTTTAGCACTACAGTATATGTACATAATTCTTCTTTTAAGATTTTTTGCTTCTCATGGAGCCGTTTGTCAAACATTGTATGTATAACTGCAGGTTGGCTATGAAGCATATCTTAGGCATTTCTCTGGGGAGCAAATCACTCCTAAATGCACTGATTATGATCACCCGTTTACTTCAAACAATAACTGTAGTACTATACATAATCCGAATTTAGTGTCTTAAAAATCTGACCATGCAAAATAAAGGCAGATTTTGGGCAATATGATTTCCATCCATTATACTCAAGTATGCTGAGTATACAAGAAAAAAAGAATAGTAAAACCTACTCCTAAATCTTTCTTATATTTTATTGACTGTAATTTATCATTATAATACACACTTTAGAGTTCAGTAAAACAAATCGCATCTCTGCCATATAATAGATGGTAAATCTTTTTGACCTAGTTGTCTGTCTATACCAGGCACTCACCCAGTATCACTCAAAGGGATGGCTGTTTCCTCTGTTTAGTTTTTCTAAGAGCTTACCTTTGCTGTAAAGCTACTTTGCTTTCTCAAATAGCTAGGCATGCTCTCCCTGCTAGAGTGTGCATCTTCTAATTCATCTCTTTAGTATGGCATCTTTGCACACTATTAATTATGTATGAGACCTACGAATCATGTTAGGACTTATTCCAAACAGCTTTAAGTCACCATACGGTGTTGCCTTCTGGTTGCTTCAGCTTTTATAACGTTTATACCTTCCAGCTCATTTAAAGGGCCATGCTCTCATAAAATTCAATCTGCTGCTTCCCCCAGATGGCTAGTGGGACGTCCATTCTGGGTGTGCTAGTATTGAAATATTGGCCTAATGCCCATGAGTACGTAAAGTGAATATACCTTAATTCCACATCCTTGATTTTCCATTATTAAAAAGAGTGGCTGGATGGAAACTCTCCTTAATCTTCCAACTAACCATCTAGTGTGTAATGCCAAGTAGGTTACTTTACATAGTAGGTATAACTTTTTTAACATTGGTGAAAGCTACCCAGACACAGGGACAGACATGATTGAGGGGATTGAGGGGGTTTGTACACTACATTGTTGATATTGTGTTGTGCTGCTAGACATGCTCTGGTAGTATGAGCTCCACTTTGTCAACTATGATGACAGTCTTGGCCATCACAATGTTAAAGATACATAAAAAGTAGAAAAGAAACTAGAATCTCCATGACGCTTAGAGCATGCATATCTTCAACCTCCTCTGCAGAAATGAAGAAACAGCAAAGGGTGATTTCTGGATAACAGCATGGTGGGGCTGCAGAGACTTTTTTCCCATGTAGTTACATTTTCCTGTGGAGAAAACATAGTATTGTTTTGGTGGGTCTTTGTGTAAAAAATATGCAGCATGACACATTTAATGAAAAACGGTGATGTGGATGAGAGGCATAAATAGAATGGATTTGACAAATGGGCAACAGTTTACATGCATTGTGCAGCTGTAAAAAAGAAAACGGTTAAACAGGGAAGTGTAAACAAGACTTTAGGGACTAATTCTCCTTTTTTCCACCCCAAAAAAACTTTGAAATCTCCCAAAACTCTTTTTAATGAGTTTTACAATTGCAAAATTTTTTCGCCCATCACAACTGACAAACATATGTACCAATACTCGTATGATCAGGCCTGTACCTCTTCGTAATTGCAGTTCTTTACCATTTAATTCCTAAATGTATACCAAATCTTTAGATGCTCTTCTCAGCAGAGTCTCATTTGGTTATCCATCCCACAAAGCCAACTGGAAACCCCAGCTTTTCTCTGTTGTCTGTAAATTGGCTGCACCATTAATTGTTTATTTCTTGATTCTTCTGCGTCTACTGTTGTGATTCTGATTATATGCTATTGCCAACTCACATTGTCAATCTACTTCTGAGGATTCTGTTCATGTTCCCTTATACTAACTCTCCACTGTATTGAATAATCCTTTATGGTTCTATGAGGCAGTACCCATCAGTGTTGTTACCTTACAGTTTCTGAATCTATTTTGAGTTTGCACCTTCACCGTGTGCTTACGTGGGTTTTCCTCCAGATATTCGTACCACAGCCCAAAGACATGCATTTTAATTTAATTGGTGATTTTAACTGCCTGCATACGAGTGAACGTGTGTGTTTGTGTGCCCACCAAAGGATTGATATATTGTCTGGGGCTTGTTTGCTCCTTGTGCACAATGCTGTGCTATAGGCTATTGCCCGTCTGACCCTAGACTAAATGGATGGTTCAAAAATGAAAGGATGATCTTTAATTTGTTTTGCTCATTCTCTGAAGTGACTTATGAAAGTTTGCTGCTTGAAGGATGCTACAGTATGTGATACAAATTTAAAATATGTATGTATATCCTATTCAGATGTTCTGACTGACCGGCAGAAAATAATTAAGCTGTCATTCAACTTTTCCCACAGTCAGTTTTCATTGTCTCTGGTATTTGTTGCATTCAGAGCTCTGTCCCAGCAAAAGCCTATGCAAGTTAGGAATCCGCCTTGGATGGAGGCCAGTTCATTACGGTGCATTATTGTTCTGTTTTGAAGTTTCTAGTCAACTTGACAGACATACAAGAGAAGAATGCAAAGAATGAATGTGCAGACTTCCCAAAGAAAGTGACCTAGATGGATATAAACCCCGTCTCCTTAAGCAGCAGCATTAATCACTGTACCATCTCCTTAGTAAATAAAACTTTTCAATTTTAGTTGTAGGCTTGGGGCCTATAAGATTGACCTGACAGTCTTGTAGAAGGTCTGTAATGCAATACTTACTGTATATCTGCCTTTATTCTTCAAATTTCTTTTTGAAGCATTGATTTGTTGCTCTATTATTCAGCATCCATTTTTGTCAGGTATATGCTATTAAGCGGTTTTAGAAGGAAAAGTGGCAGATTTAACTGTTAGCCTTTCATATCTACAGATTGTCTAGCGTCTGAAAAGCAATATGAAAATTTTAACAGTCTATGGTCTAGTGTGTCAAGTGAGTAAACAGACTGAATTGTATTAGCTTTTTGCTATAGTTGCAAGTGGTACATCATTGTACTGTAAAAATATTTTGATAAACTTTAAGGAAATAAGCAAACAGCCAGAAGATTATTACAGAATATGTACACACTATATATGTATATTCTTGCTCCAAATTCATTCTTAAGCAATTAATTTGAGCAGCAAACAGATTGCTTATATGGCATATGTTTCTTTGTCTGGGGACTGTTTTTAATCTCATACACAAACACACAAACACACACACACACATTCAGATACACATGAGCGGCTCCAAAAATCCGACTGGTATTACAGCAACCAATTATGTGTAATAGATGGATATCCAGATAATCATAGTGGTTTCATTCCTCAGGGCATTTTGTTTACAAAGCTAATTTAAAGTGAGATGTATTGTGTAATGATACCAATATGTCAGTGGACGGTGGACCAGCAACAGCTGCCTATCTGGAGACAATAGATTAAGCAATTTTGTGTTTCATATTTCTCACCAAGACACTACATACAAGCTAATGGAGAACAAACAAATATCAAAAGATGTTTTCTGCTTCTTAGCGTACAAAATATCACTCAAGAACAACTGAATGACAGCCTCATCTGTTACAGTCTACATAACATCTCCTACCATGTAGCCTGTGATGGTCATCCTTTGATAAATCCATTTATTAAATGTGCTTAAACAAATATTTATAGTAGGAATAGTAGGAAACAACATTTTAAGGTGTACCAGTTCTTGAGGGGCTCACTATCTTACTCCTAGCTGTTTTCCACTCACATTAGGTGGACAATGGAATAGGGATGTGGAGCTGTATGACCTATGGTAACTGGAAGAATGGAGAGCTAGATAACCATTGGAAAGTCTAGACCGAGAAGAATGCAATTCGGGGGAATTATGAAATTAAAGGGTTGGTTTATATTTGAATATGTATGTGGAAACTATTTTGTATATTAAATTGTAAGTAAGAAACTTTCCTTTGTAAAATATATTACTATCCAAATTATTTATGTGATGTACAAATTCATCTTATAAAGTAATGCGTTGTATTAATATATCAGATTGCTGTTAATGACCTCTGTGAATTGTTAAAGTGTGTTCCCCTGTGTTCCAGTGTAGCATTTAAACCCTACAGATACTGTTAACATTAGAAAGACTTGATTTGCATAATAGTAAAAAGGAGTATTAAAGAGGAAGAACATTGTCAGTTATGTATCTGGAATGATACAGTATATGAATTTTTGATTGTTTATTTTCAAAGAGACAATTTGAGCCCTTAATTTTTATCTAAAGCAAAATTAAAAATGATAAGCCATGATGTAATTTTACCTATAGCACATTATGTTTTGTTATTAACAGTTGTATTGCATATCTTATTGGTTAGTCAGTCTCTTTTGGTATGGCTCATCGTGTGAAACGTGGAGCATTACTAGAACATGAAGAAAATACACTAGCGGAAAGTGAAAAAAGAACATCATGTAGGCGTCACACCATGGAACTGAGATTTGTGTAGGAAAGTCAGCTGAATGTGTTCAGAACATTATCACACACAAAAGGTGACATGACACAGATCCTTCCATACATTGAGTGCCATATGTTACAGTATATCCACATTAATTTTGTGTGTTATCTGTCCATGCTGCAATACTGGTCTGCACTATGGCATGCACATCACACAGATATCGCCACAAAATGCAGTGGTTGATGTTCATCACCAGTGGTTGGGCGCTGAAGACACTCTGACCAATCTGGTCCCATACATTCTGGATTGGAGTGAGTGTGTTGGCCAGGGAAGTTGATGAACAGCCTCTAGATTATGTTTAGTTGTCCAGATATAATGTCACTAGACATTGTCTTGCCAGACAAACACATTTCCCATTTCATGCATAAATGGAATCAGAAGTGGTTAGATATATGATTTGTTATGAAATTGCAATTTTAGAATGTAATTTTGAAATTTCGATTGATTGTTGTGTTCTGGCTATGATTTAAATTATTATGGTTACTTTTTAATTGTGCCACAGCCGTGTTGTTTTTAATAATGACCCCCATTCCACATCATATAACCTGATGCTGTGTTGGATGTAACCCAGTGATTAAGATGGTAGCACTCATTGTCCTGTGTTCAAGCCGTTGAACATTTAAAAACCTCAATGGACTCTTACGATTTATTGTACTTAGAGAATGATAGTTAGTTACGGTTAGGACCTTAGATTAATCTCTCTTTGACCTAAAAGTGATTATATTCACTGATAATTTGATCATTTTGACTCTGATCGTCTTTTTTGGCTATTTTAATATGCTTTCCTGTACTTCTTTTGTCAACTTTTTGGACTCTCCATATTGCAAACAGCAGTCTCTTTCATAGCTTTCTAAAGACTATGTCATACTCTCTGCCTTTTCCAGTGATCTTTAGTCATAGGGTTTATTTACATAACTTTAGTGAGTTGGAGGCAGTTGGCATTGCAGTCCCATGAAGCTGATTGCCTGACATGCAATACCCAATGACTCACTCCAACTAGTCTGCCATCTACTCCAATAAAATCAAACTGGTATAATTTTATCTTTAATTGTATGGGTGGTCTCTGTGTTCATGACAGCTGTCAACCAATAAATACTCATCTGGAAGCATAGTGCATAGAATGTAGCGATGTATACAGAGATAAAGGACATGGCTGTTTGGGACTTCATAAACACTGTCTGATTTATTATGTTTTACATACCACAACAGAATGGAAAAAAAAAAGATCAGCGATTACGGCTGAACTCTCTGTTAACACTTCGTACAGCATGGACTCCATCAGGCAGCATGTTATTGGCTGTCAGAGAAGTGCATGACATGCCCAGTGATTTTCAGCCATTTAAGCTGACATGGTGTGGTGATAAGTTCAGCAACTGCAGTAAGCAAATCTAATGTAATCCCACGCTCGCAAATCATGTAATGTGATGTCAGCTTAACTTACCTAGAATGAGACCCACAAGGCCAAGAAATGGTTTATTTTAGTGAGTAATTAAACACAATAAAGTATAAAAAGGGGAGAGAGTTAAAGCACAAACAAACAGTAAAACAACTAAATTTGCCACCCATTTGGATTTATATACACTGATTCCATTTCCTGTTGAGCAGGTGCCCACCCACAATATCAACACATATCTGCCTTAAGTATCAGGCACTCTCTGGACTTGCTTTCCAAGTCCATCTCTCTCTCTTTCTCTTAGACTTTGTTCTCCAACCAGTGACCCCTTACCTTAACTCACCTCCTGTGTGAAGAGTTAATGGGCTTTCAGACTCAGAGATGTTTTATCTTCTTTTCAGCAATTCTCAGCCTCAAGATCCCTTGTGTCTGCAAAGTTGTTTCTGCTGTATTGCCCTGGTGGAATATTACAAACATCTACCAGGACTGCATCTCCCTGTCTGTTTCCTCTCTCTCACTGTCTAGATAGATAGATAGATAGATAGATAGATAGATAGATAGATAGATAGATAGATAGATAGATAGATAGATAGATAGATAGATAGATAGATAGATACTTTATTAATCCCAATGGGAAATTCACATTCTTCAGCAGCAGCATACTGATACAATAAATAATATTTAAATTAAAGAATGATAATAATACAGGTGAAAAAACAGACAATAACTATGTATAATGTTAAATATTAACGTTTACCCCCCTGGTGGAATTAAAGATTCGCATAGTTTGGGGAGGAACGATCTCCTCAATCTGTCTGTGGAGCAGGACAGTGACAGCAGTTCTGTCGCTGAAGCTGCTCTTCTGTCTGGAGATGATACTATTTAGTGGATGCAGTGGATTCTCCATAATTGATAGGAGCCTGCTGAGCGCCCTTCGCTCTGCCACAGATGTTAAACTGTCCAGCTCCATGCCAACAATAGAGCCTGCTTCCTCACCAGTTTGTCCAGGCGTGAGGCGTCTTTCCTCTTAATGCTGCCTCCCCCAGCACACCACTGCGTAGAAGAGGGCGCTCACCACAACTGTTTGATAGAACATCTGCAGCATCTTATTGCAGATGTTGAAGGAAGCCAGCCTTCTAAGGAAGTATAACCGGCTTTGTCCTTTCTTGCACAGCGCATCAGTATTGGCAGTCCAGTCTAATTTATCATCCAGCTGCACTCCCAGATATTTATAGGTCTGCACCGTCTGCACACAGTCACCTTTGATGATCACTGGGTCTATGAGGGGTCTGGGCCTCCTAAAATCCACCACCAGCTCCTTGGTTATGCTGGTGTACAGGTGTAGGTGGTTTGAGTCGGACCATTTAACAAAGTCATTGATTAAGTCCCTATACTCCTCCTCCAGCCCATTCCTGATACAGCCCACGATAGCAGTGTCATCAGCGAACTTTTGCACATGCAGGACTCCGAGTTGTATTGGAAGTCCGATGTATATAGGCTGAACAGGACCGGAGAAAGTACAGTCCTTGTGGCGCTCCTGTGTTGCTGACCACAATGTCAGACGTGCAGTTCCCAAGACGCACATACTGAGGTCTGTCTTTAAGATAGTCCACGATCCATGCCACTAGGTATGAATCTAATCCCATCTCTGTCAGCTTGTCCCTAAGGAGCAGAGGTTGGATTGTGTTGAAGGCGCTAGAGAAGTCTAGAAACATAATTCTTACAGCACCACTGCCTCTGTCCAAGTGAGAGAGGGATCGGTGTAGCATATAGATGATGGCATCTTCCGCTCCCACCTTCTCCTGATATGCAAACTGCAGAGGGTCAAGGGCATGTTGAACCTGTGGCCTAAGGTGGTGATGCAGCAGCCTCTCCATGGTCTTCATCACATGTGATGTCAGAGCAACAGGCCGAAAGTCATACAGCTCACTAGGACGTGATACCTTTGGGACTGGGTGATACAAGATATTTTCCAAAGCCTCAGGACTCTCCCCTGTTCCAGGCTCAGGTTGAAGATGCGCTGTAGAGGACCCCCCCAGCTCCGATGCACAGACCTTCAGCAGTCGTGCGATACTCCATCTGGACCCGCTGCTTTGCTGGCACGAGTCTCCTCAGCTCTCTGCTCACATGCGCTGTTGTAATTATGGGTGGGATGTCTTTCCTATGCTGGTATCAGCAGAAGGATGTGTGGAGGGTGCAGTACTCCGAGGTGAGAGTGAGAGTGGGTTAGGTGGTCAAACCTGTTAAAGAAAATGTTCATTTGGTTTGCTCTCTTCACGTCTCTCTCAATGGTGGTACCCCGCTTCGAGCTGCAGCCAGTGATGATCTTCATCCCATCCCACAGTTCCTTCATGCTGTTATTCTGCAACTTCTGCTCCAGCTTTCTCCTGTACTGCTCCTTCGCCACCCTGAGTTGGACTCGGAGTTCCTTCTGCACGCGCTTGAGCTCATGCTGATCACCGTCTTTAAAAGCCCTTTTCTTCTGATTCAAAAGGCCCTTGATGTCACTTGTAATCCATGGCTTGTTGTTAGCATAGCAGCGTACAGTTCTTACTGGAACTACAATGTCCATACAGAAGTTGATGTAGTCAGTAGTGCAGTCAACAACTTCCTCAATGTTCTCACTATGAGATCCCTGCAGGATATCCCAGTCTGTAGTTCCAAAACATTCTCTCAGAGTATTCTCAGCCTCCGGAGTCCACTTCCTGAATGATCGTGTGGTTACAGGTAGGACTCTAACTTTTGGTTTATAGTGAGGCTGAAGCAGAACCAGGTTATGATCTGCTTTCCCAAGCGCAGGCAGCGGGGTGGCGCTGTATGCATCTTTAACGTTTGCATAAAGTAAATCAATAGTCTTATTTCCCCGGGTGTTACAGTGCACATACTAGGAGAATGCAGGTAATGTTTTGTCCAGTCTATGGGCCTTCTGGGAAATCCACTATATTTACAGGATTTTCCTTCATCCTACACTGGCATGATGATTCAGTATCGCAACTGTCAGCATGTTATTCTCTAATGGACCCTCTCCTGTAGTATCATTCCCCACCTAGGATCTCCAACCCCATCAAAACCATACATTTTAAATTGTTTCTGCCTTTTTTTCAGGACTTTACGATTCTTGCTTTAGAACTTTGTTTGGAATGTAGCCAGCAACTATGTTTGTTTTTAAATAATTGGTGTACATTTATGCAGCTCTTAATAGACACTTTGCTTGGTGTCCATGTTGGGAAAGTCACTTCCAGCCATCTGGAAAACATAAGTCATGCATCAGTGCTCAATTTATTTCTTTATCAGTTGCATTAATCACTGTTCATTTCATTTTAAAATTGTATATCACCTACAGTTCTTGTTAAACATTATTTATTAGCCATCACCCTTCTTTATGACAGATAGAAATTTGTGTGTTATTAACCTTTTCTGTCACGTTTTATCACGTGTTTGCCTCTTTCCATTCATTATATCTCACTTGTCTCTCATTTCACTCCTCAATCAAATGTTTCCTCACCACCGGGGACACGGAGCGTTCTCGAGAATGACACCCATCTGCACGCACGCACGCGCTCGCTGTCTTTTCTTCCTGTCAGTTGCGAAAGGGGCTGTAATGACACCAGTTCAGAGGTGTTTTTTGGTGGTGGTGGTACAAGATGGAAGAAAGAAGGGTTGGAAGGCGTGAAGGGGATGAAATGATTAAAGTTAATTCATTGGCTTTCTCAAATATCTATTGGAAGATGTTTAAAATCTAAATTAATATTTGCCCAATAGCCACCCACATTTAATTAATTAATGGAAAATTGATTATTGCATAATAGATTCCTAGAAAAATGTTCAAAGCTATCTGTTTTTTTATGAAGCTCATTTTAATTAAATGATGCAACTATAGGGAGAAGCTATGCTTTGATTAATAATTTTAACATCCTAGTGGCCTTCTTACCTGACTCTGATTGGTGTTTTTTTTTACTAAAGAAAACACAATGGCACACCTTTAAGTACTTAAATTTGAAATATAAATTCACAACTGAGATCTAATGAATAAGGAGTGATTGTAAACATGAATAAAAAATGCATCCTGTCATTATCATACATGCTTAATCCAGTTTAATGTTGCAGATCAGAAGCTAAACTAGAGCAATCCAGGATCTAGGATATCAACCTGTGTTTTATCAATCCATCGCAAAGCAAGCTTACTCAAAATGAGCAATTTTTAACTTAACCACTAACTGTGAAAAATCAACACACTGAGCCTGGGCTAATGAGTGACTTAAGAATAAACCCATGTGAATGAATCAATTGAATTTTTAATATAGGACCACTGCGGTGGGTTGGCACCCTGCCTGGGATTGGTTCATGCCTTGTGCCCTGTGTTGGCTGGGATTGGCTCCAGCAGACCCCCGTGACCCTGTGTTCGGATTCAGTGGGCTGGAAAATGGATGGATGGATGGATATAGGACCAATGTGCTTAACATTGTATAAAAGTAGAATTTTGATTATAGTCCTAAATATACAGTTAAAATTGTGAAAAAAAGTTAAGATTTGAATGTCTTGGTAAATGGCTCAAGAACCAAAAGATAAAGCTGTGGTTATCCTGTTTGTGTGGAAATAATGACTATATAAGACTATCATCCTATAAACCTATGTGCAGATTTAGAAAGTATTCTGAATACGGGGTAATTTGCACTTTAACGTCATCTGTGCCAAAAAAAGCATACAAGGAAAATGCCGTGTCCCATAATAGAGTCGTCAGGCATTAGAAAATGATAAATAGAATATATAAATAAAAAACAAACATGGAATACAGGGCCTGCAAGAAGGAGGCATGATGAGTGCGCTTGTCTTGTTTCAGGTGAAACAGTGTATAAACAGCTTCTCCCAGGGGAAGTGCTGGCAGCTCTCACAGTAGGAGCACTAAGCTGACAGCAAAGATGGGGCTAAGCATCCCCAGAGAGCAAAAACTTTAGCAAACAAATATGGTTTTCAATTCTCTTTTCCTTTAATTTCTTTTTCTCATTCTGGGCTTGGGGCCTACCTGCCAAAGTCAGTAATCCAGGCCTCCTATAAATAGTACCCTCAGGTGACCTTTTGAGAAATAAAAGCTCAGAGTAAGTAAAATTCTTGACAGATTAATTCACCTGGGAAGCATTAAATAGAAAAAAAAACTGAAGAATGACATAAATTAAGTGATGAATCTCCAGACTGTTGAATGAAATCTTCCCAATGCCCTGAATGGAAGTGCATGCTGGTTCAAAAAGATCTAACTTCTCCAGGAAAACAGCAGCTCCTTCTGCAGTATGGGGATCTGAAGAAAATCCCTTCAGATTCTATTTAAGTTATTATAGTTAGCCATTAAGTAAGTGATGCTTATAATATGCAGTCAGGCAGTATGGTATAGTGACCAGGATGTAGCAGGGCTTAAATGGAAGCAGCATGCTGTGAAGAAGAGATGCCCTCACAGTTAGAGACTGAATTCTTCTCTATAGCTAACAGAGTTCCTTTTTGGCTCAACTAGCTAAGACATTTGCCTTTGCCACAGCGCAAACACACAAGTTTAAAGTGTTTGATCATGTAAGTCACCTTGGATAAAGACATCAGTCAAATCATGTAATAATAATAATCCATTCACTGGATCTCTGGGATTTTATTACCTTTGAATTGCAATGCTTTGACCAGTGCATCCCTTTATAGTAGCCATGGCAGAGATCTTAAACCAAGGAATTTTTGTTGGCAGATCAGAAGCTGGCAGCAGTGGATGTGTTAAGTGAGCCTCCAACTCCATGTGGCGATTCCACTTATGTTATTCTCTTAGAGCAGTCCAGTCTCTTTTTTCCAAAAGTAACCAATCCATCCATCCATCCATCCATTTTCCAACCCGCTGAATCCGAACACAGGGTCACGGGGGTCTGCTGGAGCCAATCCCAGCCAACACAGGGCACAAGGCAGGAACCAATCCTGGGCAGGGTGCCAACCCACCGCTGAAAGTAACCAATCAAATAAGAAAATAATTTCAGCAGATCATTACTCCACATTATTCCAACTCATTTTCATATTTATCTGCTTTATCTTCATCTTCTCCAACTTCTGTGTTGGGTTGATGACAATACAGCTCCATACACCTCCCCACACACCTCGGTTCTGCATTTCCTCCCCACTCAAACCTTTTCGTTAAAGTCTCCCTTTACTTCCATCACCCTTTTGCCCACATATTTATTGCTACTCCTCACCACATGTCCATACTATTTCAGCCTCTGTTTCTATACTTTCTTAGACATCTCTCCTTCTTTTGTTGTACCTGTGATTGTCCCATTTCTTATTCTTTCCTTATTTGTAACTCTATGTATCCATCTCAACATTCTCATTTCTACCACATATTGTTTCTCATGTGCTTCTTTTAATGACTATGTCTCAGCTTCTTACTACATTACTGGTCTTAACACTATCTTACTAACTTTAGGATTACATTTCCTTCTGATCAACATTGCATATATTTGTAAATGTCCTAGTAAATTAACTTTGAGTAACCTTAAACTTATTAATTAACATTACAGTATGTCCATTAGAATTATGGTTTAATAAATGCTTAGACAACAAGCATTATTATGTCCTGATTCCTTCAGTTACCATAAAGCAACACTTGTACTTCAAATTCACTTGAATGGTAAGATAAATTCTTAAAATTTAATTATTTATGTGCATAATATGTGAGTTGATCATATGTGCATTCATAGAAATCAGGCAGCTACACAGAGAACAGTTTTTCACCTCTTGCTACGCATTGATAACATACTTAAAATCAAATAGACTTTGTTAATCTTTGGGGATGTGGAAGAAAACCATAGGATCTACAGTTAAATCCACATTGCTTCAGGGAGAATGCGCAAATTCCACATTGACAACAAGAAGGCACAGGCAACTGGACATGTGAGACACCGACCTTACCCACCGCACCACCATTCCAGTCATTCACAAACTAGAGAATCCAAACAGTAACACATTATTGTTTTGTCTGTAGCACAATGTTTAGTGCTACTGCCTCCAGGACCAGGGACTTGGGTTTGATTCCCATCTCCGTCACTCTCTATTTGGTGGAGATTCTCCTTTTATCTCCATGCATTACATACCACATCCCAAACATGAGCAGCTTATGAGTGAATTTGGGTGAGTGCACCAACAGCAACAACATTTTATTTCTTTTATAGCCCAAAATCACACAAGGAATGCCATAATGGGCTTTAACATGCCTTGTTTTTTGAGAGCACACTGGTCTCGTCTCTCTAAGAAGACATGAAAAAAAAATCCCTCCCAAAAAACTTGAAGGGTAACAAAAATGGAAGAAATATTCGGAACGGCAATTCAGAGAGACACCCTCTTCTAGGTAGGTTTGGTATGCAGTGGGTGACAAAAAATAGGCTAAATACAATAGACAAGATAGAACACAAGTAATTCTCTTCACAGAGGTATATGGCCAATCTATCAATGCCTCCTCAGAAATACAATACAATCGTACAAACTACTTTGTTCTTGCACAGCTCTCAACACCAAGTGCTGGTGAAGAACGTCACGACAACTCTCAAGCCAAAATACAAGAATGAATTATCCTGTTCACTAAATACAGAACTATCACATATAAGGATAGAGATTTGTTAACATCACAAACTAATTAACATAAGTGAAAAACAACAACATCTGTCCATCAGTTAATTGTACAATCACAGCCAGATTGTAGAAAAAGAATCAGAGAAGCCAGACACAGTTAGAGTCTTGGGGACCTCGGCCAACTAGCCTCGTCCCCTCTACTGGCCACTTTACTGCTATGTCAGTGCTGGACCAACCAATCTGATGATTGGGCCCTTCTATCCAATGAAACCAGTGCTCTTTTATCTCAGAAGACTTTTCCAGGATGTAATCTTTGAAAAACTGGCATCAAAACCTGGGCTGGTTTTTACTTGTACCCCACACTACAGCCATGTAATCAAACCTTTCATTGGAATATTGCATTTTTAAAATGGATAGATGCATTTTTACATTCATAAAATAAATGCGTACATCAAATTGCTCAACACCCGTCTCTTCAATCATCCCGGTTTGGTGCCCTGGGTATTGCCCTTCTGTCTAATATTTATGATGATCTAACTAAACATCAGGCTGTCTACTCGTAGATCCATAGCAAATATTAAGATGTCATTATGATTTCTGGGATTTTCATCATTCATTGTGCCTTCAGTTTTTTTTTTTTTTGTTTAACAGAAAAATGCACACAAATCAAAGAGAACTGCAATTTGAAAGGCCAACTTTCTGTCAGGCATTTATTCCCACAAAGCAGTCTGCACACAATTAAGATCCACTTAGTCACCCCCAGCTTGTTGTCCAAACAACTAAAGTCCAACTTACAGTTAATTTGGTGGTCTGAGAACTCATTAACAGAATAATTAGGATAGATTTAATGCCTGAAGCTTACTGCTCAGAGCTTTTTGCTGTCTTCTGCTGACCTTGATCCCAAGAAGACCTTGAGACAGACCCAATCAAAACTGTACAATTATTTCTTCATTAAGAGAAACACAATGCTGGAAGTGATTCTCCATGCTTGGGCCTTTTAGCAGCATTTCCATTAACTATCACTTACTGCAAGGACAGTGTACACCCCCATGAGCATTGAAGGTTTAGACAAAAAATAGGAAAGCTATGTTTGGAGTGCCAGTAATTACAGCCATGCATACAGCAGAAAGTGTTTTTTGAACTTTCCAATTTTCTTCTTTTGCTTATTCTCATAATGGAGCGTGCCCTGCATAATGACTCATTCTGATATAGACTCTGGGCAGCCTGGGGCGTTGCGAGTTTTTCATTATCCGCCTTTACTCAACAAAAGGTGTCTTGCCTTTATTATTATGAGCAAGACTTGTTATTTTTCAAACGCCGTACTTGCTGTTGACATTTGTAGCTTTATTGCAAAATGCTGTGTTATTTAATTTATGCAATTAACCCATAACTTCACTCAATTAGGATACTGATTAAAATTGCACAGTAGCGTGGCATCTGATTGAAGACCATCTCAGTATAAGGCTGGCATGCACAACTGGCTGCACTCCAGCTGGTTAATCTGCAACTGCACTACAAACGTGAAATGCTTCTCTGTGTAATCCTTAATCTGCTAGCCTTAGAAAACAGTAAACCTACAACTGTTTCTAAGAAATGGTCTATGGAGTACAGACAGTCAGGATTCAGCCTCTGGTCACAGAAATTGAGAGGGCTATAGAGAAGAAAAAAATGTATTAGAAGTATTCAAAAGCAGAGTGCAAAGAGACATTTAACTAATCTTTATGATATATGCTGCCTTTTCCTATAAGATATTACTATCAGACAGTGTAACATAGTGAGCACTCTCGGAAAGTGCTAGTCAAAGAAAATTACAGTACAATATTCAAATTCAAATGAGTGACGCCAAGTTATTCTGCAACGAGTGAATTATAAGGTGTTTAGTGAACACAACAGAATTAATAACTGGATCCTAATGGATATTTAAAATGAGTGCCTTCATCATGTAGGTATCTGCAGACTTCATTGATGTTTAATTGTCAGATCTATTTTGAATATATTTTACCATTTTGGCATATTCAGGTGTAAAGTATGAAGCATGAAGCATGACATTTGGGCCATGGAACAGAAAGTTCCTAATAGCATCTTGAAGATTTTTTTTCAGCATAGTGCTATCTGTATTGTTTTCCAGTGACATCAACTTAATCACCTTAATGAGATTTCTGAAAATGTTAAAGAGCCATATGTAAGGTTAATGATGGCCAAGGCCAGACATTTCAACGTGACTTGCAGCAGCATCAAAAGGAGGCCAACCTTCACTTGCCATGGCAGGAAATCCAAATTAATAGACAAGATAAAGATCCCCAGAAATATCTTTTCCAGGTATTGTTTAACAAAGAAAAGTCAGTGGGAGTGCCAATACAATGTTTGTATCCCCCAAGCTGATAGTGACGATATTGACGCACACTAGATTTCAGTATGTGTGACCAAATGAGGCTGTGTTTAGATGCTCTTGGAGAGAAAAAAAATATGAGTTTCTGAGTCAGAAAATTCCATGTAAAGGCCCTACAAACTCTGAGCTACAAGTCAGACAGGCCAAAACAAAGCTATGTGATGTGACATAAAGCTAAACCTTTCACCTTAATTAATTGTACGGAATAAAACATATAACCTGGTCTGCCGGAAATGCCATTTTTTGGTTGAATTGCATTTTGAGAGAAGTGATTCACATTTAATACATTTATTTTGCTCTTCATTTCCGTTTATCTTAAATTGCTTTTTTTTTGCAAACCAAGTAATAATTCAACAGCAATCTTGCATTTCCCAGAATAGTTCAATTAGAAATTAACTGAAGTGGGATGGTGAAATCTCACAACTCGAAGCTCTGAATAGTCTGAGAAAGCATGAATGCAGCATGATAGCTATATTATGCAAGCCATGCAGGGGTGCTATAGCTTCACAGGACAGTATTGTTGCTGGAAGTGATCTCTGCAATGCCTTGGATGTAGTTCATGGCTGAGGCTTAAAAGCCAGTCTGGACATCAGTCAGGGGCACTTAAAGCTGAGTAGCTGAGATGCAAAAGTCTGACTGTTGAATGGTTGAATGGCAAGTACAACAGAGCTGGAAAGAGAGTAAGGACATTTTAGTGACTTATTTGAGTCGGAGAGTGCATTAGGCACCCCTTTTGCTACTTGGTGGCTTGGTGGCCCAGTTGGGCTGTATTGTTTATTTTGTTGCTTGTTTATTTGATACTTTGTTTACTAATTGTGTGATTCGTTGCTCGTCATCTTAGCCACCTTAATAAAAAGATGTGTCTGTTTGTCCGCCTAATTGCTATGTCCCTATCATTACAAAAGATGGTGATAACACACATTTTTAGTAATAAAGTGCATTGTATTTGTCATTCTAATAGATGGAGCATCACAAACATTAACACTTCATTTAGAAATCCCATATTGATTGCTTAGATTTCAACTCATCAGAGAAGGGTAGCACAGCTAGTTTTCTATAATAAAAAGTCTTATTTTTGTAATCTTTAATTACACTGGCTTTATTCTGAGTTGGGGAAGTGTACCCCTTAAGGTCATACTTAATATAAAATTGTATTACTGTTACAAGAATTATTTTCAGTATAATATGACATTTACATATATTCAATTTGAGTTTTTGAAAAGAGATCATGACTGCATTGTTCCAAAAGCCAAAAATAACACAGTTTAATGGCAAGAAGACAATCAGTACATAAGAAGTTAAAATTCTTTAACAATTAATGGCATAAAGGTCAACGAAGCAGAATTTTATATGTCAGCGTGTGTTAATAGCTTTTATTAATGAAAGATGACATACAATGTCTAAGACATTTAACTGTTTACAGAGAAAACATTGAAAAATTATCATCAAAATGACAGCTGCACCTCAGTTCAAATTTAAAGTTTAGTTAATCCATCTGTCAGTGTTTTTAACTTATTTTTTCATTACCGTGTTGTGGGGAGAATTTTGCTTGCAGTAGCAGCCAACTCTGGCTAGGAAATCAGTTCATCACTGGTTAAAGTTATACTCTTCTACTCCATTACACCAGGCCAATGTAAAGTCAGAAATTTAGGTCAAGGAAACTGGATGTTCTGTGTGTAACCCATCATGGACATGGAGAGAATGTGAAAGCTCTTTCTAGACACTGACAAGACCAGGAGCCAAACCTGAATCCCTATAGCTTCTGCAGCAATGATAATAACCTTTACACCACTGTGTTAAATTGGTTTTGTTTATAAAAGTAAAATATTACAGTTAAAATAGGTAGAATTATGCCTTTCAGATCAGCTTGCATCTGATAATTCTGAATAAGCAACTGCTTGGTGTTTATTTGGATTTTTACGGTGACATTGCATATCTTTTTCACTATTATCTGCACCTTTGGTCTTTGTAACACTTTTTCTCTTCTACTAGACCATTATTAGTTTATGTGAAGGAAGTAAGAATTTCATTGTACTCTGCACATATAACAAAGAATCTGAACTTGAAATATACATATTATTATATTGTCTCCCTCTAAGCTCAATGTTTTCCCTTTCTTTGCCCAACAATCAACAAAAAGGCAAGACTACTGTGTTCAGCAGGGAGTGTTAAGTCCATGGATGCAGCAGGTTGAATGCTGGGAATGCACTGCGGAAAGGTCATGCCTTTAACAGAGCCAGTTCAGAAACACAACAACAAAAATGAATCACGACATATATACTGTAAAAATTATGCACTTAGTTTCTGTTAAACAATCTTTTAGCATAAATATTCACAATCAGACCCTTTCTGGAGACTCACAATAAAACTTGACAAAGATGAATACATTTAGCTGTGGTGCTGTTGTCTTCTCCAGATGCTATTGGGGTGTGTAGAAATTATAAAGACCAATGTAACATATTGGAACAACATGGCTGTATATAAGGTCATTAACTGGAATCAAAACAAAAAGTAAAAGACTAGGCAGTAATCGCAAATCAAAAAGCCCGAATTTGAAAGAATGAAATATTTTAGACAAACAAAACAAAGCTCTTAAAACAAGCGAACTTTAAAATGGCATTTGGAAGTTGAGAACACACAATGCTCAAATAATTTGAGCTCCATAAGGCTATGAACTCTGCCACTACATATATTATATACAAATGGAAGAGCTGATGGAGCCCCAGCCATACACTTGCACTGATAGGACACCATGAGTGCCACTTTTCATGTATTTTTTTTGCTGAGGTGCTTCTGATTTATTTATTTTGAGAAATAATCAAAGAAAGAGTTAAAATTCATAGATTTATGGCACTAAAAAAGAAAACTTATGTTTTTCGGTTTCTGGGCCAAAACACCCTTTTTGCTTCAGAGCATAGCTATGTTTTGCACATCGATTTGTTTACTAGCACAGGAACGATATTCAACAGGGACTCCAGGGAAAGACTTCTCAATCTGTTCTGTTCTGTTCTGAATCTTTTCACTATTGTTTATTGTCAACAAAATTCTGATGACAAATTTACAGTGCAGCAAAGAAAAAGGATAACAATAAAGCACGACAATAAGACAGTGTCACACACATGCGCATGGGAAGCAGTCTAAGTGCTTAACTGGGAGTAAGATGCAGAGCCAGGGGTTGATAAGCGGTACTAATGCCTTTTCTCCCTCTTCCACAGAACATCAGAAGGAAAGCCCACCTAAGACTCCGCCTACTTCCATTGCTACAACACACCTTCCTGCAGACCTCACTTCCACCTGAGATCCCACCCCTTCCTGTCCTCCACCTATAAAACCCAAACCTTCCCTCTCCTATTCAGTCTATCGTGACTCAGTCGTTTATGGTTGCTCTGCACATTGTTGGTGGTGCTTATACTATAAGGGATGGACTCCCCAAATCTTCATAATTGTTTTTCTCTGTTTTGTTCACAACAGTTATACAGGTTTTAAGAAATGAAGAGCAGGTAATGAAGAAAAATAATAAAGAAAGCAGCAATGTATTCAATTACTATATACAAAACGGCATAAATTATGTACAGCTTAAAAAAACAAACAAAAACAAAATAGCTGGTTCCTAGAGGGTATTGATACATTTAAGTGGTGCTTCTCATTTTGTGTCATTGCCAGTTAGGCTAAGCATAACAGTAGCACAGTCTTGGCTAAGAGATGTTTTTGATAGCTGGTCTCGTTATTGTTCAGGCCTTGGCCATCTAAACGGCAATAATCCTCTTGTACTAGTGCCCCAAGTGCTGTTTTGTTTTGGTTCTGTGTTTTTAGTTCTTCTATCCCCTACCATTTTCACATGACAGCACCCCTTCCTCATCCTCAGCTGACCAGGCTCATCTAGTTTGTTTCCTTTCCCTCTGCCTGCCAGCTAAGTGAAAAAATGCAGACTACTGACACAAATTAAACCTTTCAAGTTTGACCTCTTCCTAATTATGATTCAATTTTCTTCCCTTGTGTAGTCACCTGACTTGTGTGTTTCTGGGTCTTGAGCCATACTTTTCATTACCCTGACGTTTTGTTCTTCCTTTATAATTATGTTTTTGTTTCATTGCTTTGTATTCAACTGTAGTTTGGTTTCTCACAAAAATAAAATACTAAAGTTTGCAATTGAGATTAGGCTATTCAGCTTGTTTTCTTCATTTAGCTTTCAATAATAAATTAATAATGTGATGATGGAGGAGTTACTTCACCACTTTGGCTATTGAACTTTATCTACACTTTTACTTCTTTCATTGTAAATATGTGTTTCCAAGCTTCTGTGTTGATTCACCTTCTCTTCAGTTTCATGTCCTCAGATTCAGTTGGTCAACGCATTTAAGAGCTTAGAAAACCTGGAAAACGTCCATACAAAGTATTTTCTGATTATGGTTGAAATGATTGGATTATCTTAGCTTATCCTAGTAAGTAATTCTGTTTAGTCTAAGAGATACCTGCTTGCTCAGTCATGGAAAACTTCTTAATTAAAGTTTTATTTGTTGCATTGTGAAAATAATACCCCAGATCTAGCTAGTAAATTGTAGTGTTTGAGTAGATTGTGTCATATACTGATCTCTAGCTTGACTTGTTGTTAAGTGAGTTTCCAGTCATGAGACCTCATGTGACTCATACAAGGACTGGATTAAAGGTGTTTGCTTTTCTGTGATGCTCTTTCACTTCATTTAGCTTTTGGTCATCTGAAAATTGCTTTTACTAATGATAAATGAAACTCGAAGGCTTGCTACAAATTGAAACTCTCTTGAAAAGTTTGACTCATTATTAGCTCCTACCATCTTAAGTTCATGAAACAGTGCTCTTTTTGTTTTAGATGTCTTTGAAACTGATTTTTTGAGTTTTTCAAAAATGGTGTATTTCAACAGCATGTGAATAAGGTCACTGACTAATCTAAATCGATAGCTTAGGTTAATTTGAAGAATTTCTGGTGTACTAGCCTTTATAACATTATTTTGTGCCATTTGTACATATTTAATCATCAGGGGAGTGAAGCACGCTCTTGTGGGTGTTATTTAGAGTTTATAAGCTTCTCTTCACAAGGCTAGTATTAAAGTCTGAAGTTTTTAACCGCCACCTGATGTGTTTCTTGTTGTGGTCCCGCAGAACATTTTGTGCCTACAACAAAGACTGATATATAATTTCATGTGTCTGTTGGATTATTCTTATTAATAAAGCTTATACTGTACAGTATGTTTGGATTAGCTAGCTTTCATGAGTTTGGTTACTTTTTATTTCCTATAGCATTTTATTATAAAGCCTAAAATATCTCAAAATAAGGGATTCAGTATATGGTTAAACTTTTTGATAAACAGAGAGAATGTAGAATTTTTTTTTCAATGCATTTTAAGCTAACTGTAAAATTTTAAATTTAACAAACCAAGCCTAAGCATAGATTTGTTACCAGCTTCCTTTAAAGGAAGGCAGTATACCAAGAAAATGGATTTCAGCTGTATGATGATTAAGAAAATATTTTTCCTGAAAAGCCAAAATTGTTTCTTTCTGAAATTTTTAA
Source organism: Erpetoichthys calabaricus (assembly GCF_900747795.2). Classification (NCBI taxonomy): domain Eukaryota; kingdom Metazoa; phylum Chordata; class Cladistia; order Polypteriformes; family Polypteridae; genus Erpetoichthys; species Erpetoichthys calabaricus. Next base: position 99,350,697 of record NC_041394.2, on the reverse strand, counting down.
AATGATGTCTCCTTTGAGATATTTCTCTTGTATTCAATTATTTATTGTATATTGCTTTGTGACCCATTATGCAAATTCATACCTTGAGATAAAGAATCTTCATATTATAGTCATAACTTGCTTTAATGTAGTGTGGAGAAAATCATTGAAATAATTAACATTTTCCTTATATCTTATTAATACATGGCAGAGCTGCTTAACCCAAGATGGTCTATAGCTATTTTCTGCCAGAAAGGAATTAATACATCTGACTTGTTTTCTTCAGCCTTGTCCATTTGCACCATACAGAAGTCTTCTAGGCATGCACGTGGAGAATATATTCTGAATCTAAGCAAACATTGGGAATTGAATGACTTTTATGCAAAAGCAATTGATTTTTCTGTTGAGAATGTAATTTTCCGGTAAAACATACTTTGCTGGATTTCATTTTTATCTCAGTTTGATCAAAACAAACTCACTTTCAATCTATTTTGTTCTGAAAGGCAAATAGTTTTCATTGCAGATTAATAGTGTAATCAGACACTCAAAGGAGACATAACATTCCTAGCACATATTGGACAAAAGTAAGCACATCATTGCTTGTTCAATTGTGTTGTCAGATTTTGGGAGAGAAGCTCCTTTTTATTTCCCTCAAGGTATGCTAGTCTTATTTCGTTTTTGGAGTCACAAATCTCATCAGCGCCTTTGTGCCGTCCGCCAAATTAGATGAGAGAATGAGATTCGAGAGCCAATGAAGAAGTTAAGGGATTGATTATGGGACACACAAGCAGATGTTAAAAAGCCACTTTTGGTTTAAGATTGATGGAGAAGAGTACTAATCAGGAGTATGGAGTGAGGTAGGGATGACAAGAGGAACATTTGCTCAGAGGATAATTGAGCTCACTGTTCTATTCCATATTGCTGTTTTACTCTATATATGTGTGTGTTTGTGTTTTTCTTTCTTTCTTTCTTTCTTTCTTTCTTTCTTTCTTTCTTTCTTTCTTTCTTTCTTTAATTAATTAACTAATTAACTAATTAACTATGTTCAGTTCTTAAAGGAATATTCCTCCCAAAAATGATTATTTACTTTCTCTGTGTTTTTTTTTTGTTAATTCGAAAGCTTGATCACATTAGAATGGCACTTCCCTGCTTTTCATGAGAGGACTTTCTGATAGTGGGCTATTTAACAATATTTTAACAAAAATACATGTGTTTGGGATTTTTTCAAGCATGTGACATATGAATTATTGTTATTTTTTTTAAAATATTTTTATTTTATTAATTTTCATTGTAATCATTCCATACAAGCAGATCAATTTATAACCCAACAAATTTGAAGACTAATCAAACCCCACCCCTGAGAAGGAGAGCTTAGCTAAAGGAAAATTGCTTTAGGCTTTTTAATAAGGCAACATTAAACAAAAGAAAGGGAGAAGTGAATATCTATGTAAATAAGAGATGGAGAAGGGAGTTAAATGCAATAATAGTTATTTCTCTTATTCTAAAATAATATTGATTAAATCCTGCCATGTTTTGAAAAAATGTTGTACAGATCCTCTAACTGAAAATTAGATTTTTTCCAATTTCAAATAATATAAAACATCGGTTTCCCACTGACTTATAAGAGGAGAATTAGGATTCTTCCAATTTAACAAAATAAGTCTGCGTGCCAAAAGTGTAGTGAATGCAATCACCGTTTGCTTGTCCTTCTCCAATTCCAGTCCATCTGGAAGGACACCAAACACAGCTGTTAGTGGGTTAGGAGGGATTATGATACCAAGGCTGTCTGAGAGGCACTTAAACATTTTTGTCCAAAATGATGTTAGTGTGGTGCAGGCCCAAAACATGTGACCCAGTGAGGCAGGGGCTTGGTTGCAGCGTTCGCAGGTTGGATCCTGCCCTGGAAACATTTTGGACAGTTTTAAGCGAGACAGATGGGCTCGATATATAATTTTTAGTTGAATAATTCTATGCTTTGCGCATATAGAACTTGAGTGAATTCTCTGCTTTGCTACCTTCCACTCCTTTTCTGATATATTGATTAAGAGATCTTCTTCCCAATGTCCTCTTGGATCTTTGAAAGGTAGGGACTCTAATAAGATTTTATATATTGCGGAAATAGTGTTTGTTTCCTTGAAATTGAGCAGTATTTTTTCCAGCATTGTGGAGGGTGCAAGGTGGGGGAAATCGGGCAATTTCTGTTTAACAAAATTTCTAATTTGAAGATAGTAAAAGAAATGTGTAGCTGGGAGGTTGAATTTTGAACGTAATTGTTCAAAAGATGTAAATATGTTGTCTATATAAAGAACTCTGAGCATTTTAATCCATTTAATTTAATTTGGTGACATATGAATTATGCAATATCATTTTTTAATGGCTGTTTTGATAGTGTTTGTTGTTTGTTCAGAGTCGGTCCACATACCATAGATGCCTGATGTGTAAGGAACTTAGAATACAGAAGATCTGTATTATACATTGGGGAATTATATCAAATTATTTATTTATTATCTCCCACTGCTAATTATGCATAGCTCTTCCTCTGGAGTAATCATTCCTCATGACCTCAGTAGCATTTCTTGATCTCCACTGGCATAACAATGAATGTCAATACTGCCAGTTCTGCTTCTGTCTTGTAGGGTTTCCCAACAATCTCAGTCATGTCCAGCCAGTGTAGAAGACATTATATTTAGCTATTGAACAAATCCTCCCCAATCTATTCTTTATTGAACTTACTTTATGTACAATTAGAAATTACAAATGAAAAAAATATAAGAATAACACAAGACAAATGAAAAAAAATAACCAGAAGCTGTCTGTTTAGTTGAAAAAGTGACTGGTCCATGCCACAATTTCACATAACCTATTGTGCCACAGAGTGGAAATAATAAGGCAGGCAACAAAGGCAGATAATTCACAGACCAGGTGATCAATACAGAGTCAACAAACATACAGTGTCAGAATCCAAATAAATTATCAGAACCAAAAATCATCTAATCTTAAATGTTATCCAAAATTAAAGTCTTAAGAGAAAGCAATAAGGTGAAAGGTAACTAAGAAAGCATGTTAGAGGTTTTTAAACTTGCATCTACAATCTTATAAAAAGTATTGTCCATGATGCCAATCTTTATATACTCGAATGGATGATGACATCATGTGCAACTTCCAGTACCACACCCGCTTAGTGATGGGTTTTTGTATCATGGCAATGACTTAACAAAATGTCAACGTCTAATAAAAAGCAAAATAGCATTGTGGTATTTTTTAAAATATGACAAAAATTAAATTAATAATGCATCAACAAAACTATTGATAGAAAACAAAAGTATATTTTAATTCTCTCAAGTTCAAAACCTCAAAGAAAATACTTTAACATCAAACAAAATGTACTGAATATTGAATAAGATTAAATAAGTTTGCAAAATCTTAACAATTAGCATTTCACATCACTGGTCATCATTTTGACTTTTTCTTTCTATCTCCATACAAGTTCCTGTGTAACTACAGCCATTTTATAATGCAGTGTTTCCAAACCTTTGTGGTGCCAACCCCAGTTGTTCACATGCCAGTATGTTTCAGACCCACTGGGGAATGAGGTGAATCTGTGAATTTTCCATGACTGATTGGCTCCTGAGTATGACTGTAAAAGCGGCATGGTGGTTGTCCCATGCAATCACCAGAGTGTTAGAGCATTGGATGAATCGAGTGTAATCATCAATAATTTTCTTCCTTGGTGAATGGAGCATTATTGTCAGGGCAGAGGTTAGGGAGGTCATCCAGGATTAGGCACAATCCACTTGCTATGCTGCCACTGTGAATTACACACACTTTTTGGAGTGGTGAGAATAAGAGGTGGAAAGGTTTCAATTGGCTGAGGTCCACCCATGCGCCGCCACAGCTCACAGGTTGGGAAATGCTGGTCTAATGCCTTGTTTGGGCATTTCACAGCATTTGCCCCAGATTAGGACAAGATTAAACCAGTCACTCCCTGGAAGGGTCCAGCATATAGACTGCATACATTTCAGTATGTTTTAGTAAGCATTAGGGGAACCTGGACACTGTCCTCATTTTTTTTAACTTACTGTATCTGCTGCCTCCCAACAACATTACCCTACAACATTTTCCAAAGGTTGAAGAAAGTAAGGATGAATAAACTAAATTCTTTATCTACCTTGAGTCCACTCATGCTCAGATCCATTTCTTTGCTACATATCTCTTCCCAGTTAAGCCTTTGAACACAAAGACTAATTTTTATCCTTTATAAATAAACATGGTTAGATCTCAGGTCATCACTGTTGTCTTTCTTTGTGATTAAGCACTCTTGTGATAAGACACATTACTCTTAGGCTTACCCTTACTTGTAACCAAAACAAATCTGAAGGGCTATTTTAACTTTTTATATTATTATATTATATATTTTTTTTAAACTTCTCTATCACTTAAACAAATAATTTGTAACATTTTTAATGACGAATAGTTCCATCATCAAGTCACTTTATTTATGAAATACAGAAATCTAAATCAAACTGATCTATTTACACTAATTTACTTTAACTCATTTTGGAAAATCTCTAAATATATTACTAATCAATGAAGCGTCTCAGAAGGAGAATGTGAACTTTATTGGTAGTGCCCTTCTTAAGGTTTTCGTTTGGAGCACCTAAACTTGTGATGAGAATCTGAAATGCCAGCACATATTGAATGTAAGACCAGCACTCTCATTAAATTTCAATGATGGTTCCAATCTGTTAACATTAACAACAGCAAAGTGTTGCTTAGCAACAAGAACTTTCACTGTACGCATTCATGGTGTAGAATAAAATTTCAGGGCTTACAGGGCTTTTTCTGTTGGATAGCATACTACTAGTACACATCCATGAGGTAATAAAAACAGCTGGCCTGTTGGCTTTAGGTGAAAATTACTTTTATGCTGGCTGAGTGCAGCAAAAGAGAAGTATCAAGAGACTCCAGAGCTATACGCAACAGTGAAAGTAGAAATGGCTGAGTGGTGACCTATTTCTAAGAGTTTTGAAGATCGACGTTTTGCATATTTCATCAGATGTGCGGCACTTTTTCATCCTGAAAACCTGACTGAATGACTGGGTGAAGCAGAAAGAAAAGCAAGAAAGGAAATTTAGTTCAAAGATGTAAGTAGGCCTCTGATATTTAAGGCAGATAATCCTTTTTGTCTCTTGTCAACACATAACATGGCATGGCTTCTGTGGTGAGCAAAGTGAAAACTGACAGGACTGCAATAGTTGAGGAACATATAGTTTTTGTTGGAAATCAGTTCCAGAACAGCTGTATACAGAGGCTGAGCAATATATGCACCCATCCAAATGTTTATAAAAGCGAGCTTCAGAAGAAATATACCATAATACTCATGACACTTGAAGGTGATGTGTGTGTTTGGTAACAACAAATAACACAGACTGTTTGCTTATCTTCTCTTTCATATGAGGGGGATTTTCTGCATTGTAGTATTCTTTATATCCCCTTATCTCCTTAGTTGCTTAGGGAGTTGTTTGTGAGCATGGAGGTCTCAGCCAAACAAGTGAAGTCTTATGTTATATCCATTGATGGATTCAGAAATCGTAATCTTGCAGAGACAGGGTGAGAAGAAATAGTCAAAATGTTCAGAAAATCAATAAACCATTTGACTAAAAACAGACATAGAGGATTGTTTAGTCAGAACAACAAGACCAGAGCATATACATCATATACTGTACGTAAGTACTGGTTTGCCCCATATCAGAAGCTTGGAAGCTTTTATGGATCTATTTAAGAACAATCCATGCTGTAGAGCATTAGCTGAGCACACACTTACAGCGCTATATGTCTCCAAAAAAATGATGTTTTGCTTTCTCTGTACTTTTAAAAGTTTAGTCTTAGCAAATAAAAACTATATTTTTCTTTGCTTTCTGAAAATTAGGAAGATGTGAAACCCGAAAGTTACTAAACAAGTAACACAGCAATAATGTAATCAGCCCAAGTGACTTCTGCTAGTTATGCATAGTTGTAAGTACGTCCAAAATTTCTACGGTTCTGCAGCTTTAGCTTACTAGAACAACTCAGTCAATAATGTGACGTGCTTTCAAATAATTCCACAATACAAATATCTTTGTTTTAAAAGTTTTAGTAAAATTCCAAGCAAACAGTTCACATTAAAATAAAGAAAAGTTCTTGTTTAAATAAAATTCTGTTTAAGGCTTACTATCTTGCTTTATTTCTCTCTATATTTGCTCATACAGTCATACAGTACTTTCAAAAGTACGTTCATATGTTCTTTAAAGGTTGTAGAACAATCAGGAGATGGTCAAAGCCTAACACATCTGCTGTTGCTCTGGTGTTATTTCATTTAAGGGCACGAGACGCTCCTTTCAGTGGGCCCAATGATCTGTCTTATTTTAAAATAAACAAAATGAATGATTATTGTAAGAACCAATCTTAGAAAGTTAAAGTTAATGTGGAAGTCACATAGTGTCTGCTAATTTCAATAGCATATCAGTTTCTCATAGTTACTTAGATTATGGTCTAATCTTTCACCCCCTCTAAGTTAACATAAAATAGAACTTTCTTAGCTATTCTTGTAAAAACCGAGTGTTAATTAAGGCAGTTAGGAAAAAGTCTCACTTCTAGAAGCATGGACTGTTAGGCTTACTCTCTTGGTGCTCACCTTGTAGCTTAATGCTATGCTTTAAAAGTGAGTTATCAAAGTACCACTTTGCATGTGTCTGATCGTTGTCTTGCTCAGATGCTGTTTCCATTTTTTTTGTTTTTTACAGATAAGCTAAAAGTATCTAGTAATAGAGGTACTCTCAGATCTCTTTCCCCTCTAACATCCCTCTAAGCAAAAGCATGAGAGTCTGCAAGAGCAAAAAATAATATAAGCCTACAATGACATAATTTTTTGGTTTCAAAAATAACTAACTGACAATGTATGAAATGACACAAGCAACAATAGATGTGCAATCTCAAATCATTAGCAGTTTGTTTGTATTTCTCAAACTCTATTTTTCTGTGTTCTTTAAAAGAAAAAAAGATTATCTTTCTCAGTTTTGTCAGTGCGGATACATGTATGAATTCAAATTGGTGGAAATTTGTAGAGCAACATCTGGTGACATTCACTGAAAAGGCAAAATCCCTAAAGACACCAATCCATTTAAAAGCACATTAAGACCATTTAGCTATAAACTCATTTCAGAGGAAGACCCACATATATACAAGTAGACTGTTCAGATCAGGAGACTGGAAGTGTTAGACAGCAGTACTAATCATCAACTACTGCAACCTATATTTATTCAATTTAATATATAATAAGCAACTAAGTCTGTGTTTAATGACTTCATGGACATGGCCATCAGCAATGTGTCTGTCTGCAGAGAGAGTGTAGACCTTGTCGAGAAGTTTACTTACCTTAGCAGTGACATTCATGTCTTTGGTGACTCTTCCAATGAAGTCAGTAGATGGATTGGAAGAGCATGGGGGTGTCATGAGGTCACTGGAAGGGGTGTGTGATGCTCATGATATCTCTCCAAAAGGACGAAGGTCTAAGTCTTTACAGTCTTGGTTCTTCCTGTTTTGCTATACAGTTGAATGGCATGGACACTATCCAGTGTCTCTTTGTAGAATCCTTGGGTTCCGCTGGTTTGACTTTGTGTTGAATGAGTGGTTGCTCATGGAGTTCCAAATGAGGCACATTACCTGCTATGTGGAGTGATTCCCCGAGTGTGATCTGGCTAGCAGGATCTTCATTGCTGAGGACCCGAGCAGTTCGACTAAGCCAAGGGAACACCCATGCAACACTTGGCTGCAGCAGATAGATGGTCATTTTCAGAGGGAGGAACTGGACTGCATGTCTGCCTCGGGGGATCCTGTGGTGTTTTGTCATGTGGTGGGTGTGGCAATGCACTGCACCAGAGCATGCTCTCCAACCTGACCTGACCTGACCTAAGTCTGTGTAATTTAATTATTTTAGCAACTTTCTTGCATAGTTATCACCCAAACACACATTCAGATGGTGGGAATTTAGTGGAACAAGACAGCTTGTCTTTGGACTGTGGAAGTCAGCAGAGGAAGCCTGCATAAATATACAATGATCGTGCATATTCAGCACAACTGAAAACCAAACCTGGAACCAAACAATGTGAGGCTGCCATGCCACCTGCTGTGCTCTCCATAGTACCTTATGTTATCATTAGTTTATGCATATATTAGCTTGTGCAGTGGGCCAGTTTCCAAAGTCCTTTATACAAATTATAAAGTCAATCAGGTTAAAAAATGACTTGAGGTACCTTTACGTTGTAAAAAATAAAAGGAAATAAAGTTATTTGTAAATTATTTACAATGTTCACATGTAACAACATTGGGTATTGATATTAAAAAAGTAAACAAATTAAAATTACTGTGGAGCAGTATAGATGTTGCTGATGAGGTCATAACTTTGGTAGCACTTAGGGCATCAATGATACTTGATACTTCTGTAATAGGAGATTTACATAGTCACACTCAATGTGTTTGGTGTGTTAGGTTTATTTTACTTTTGAATGCCAACTGTATATGACTAAGGGACTGTAAGTCCCAATCTTAGAAAGTTAATGTTAATAGTTAATAGCAAATTAACATAAGAGTTTTCTTAATTAGAATAGAATGTAGGTTTAGCATAAATACACAGATAAAAGATAGTTGTAGTTTATTGCTCTAAAGCAAACTTGTTAATGGAATATTCTTAATACTTAATACTTAAAGTATGGGCACGTGATGTGAAAAGTTTAAATTGCCCACCTGTCCAGAAAAGATGGAGAGCTTGCCACAGGCAGATATGTCTCTGGGTTGCATTCAGTGCTCTCGCTGTTAAAAAATGGGACCATTAGAGCCAAATGAGTGTTGGATTTTGAGACATCCATCCATCCATCCATTTTCCAACCCGCTGAATCCAAACACAGGGCACAAGGCAGGAACCAATCCCGGGCAGGGTGCCAACCCACTGCAGGACACACACAAACACACTCACACACCAAGCACACACTAGGGCCAATTTAGAATCGCCAGTCCACCTAACCTGCATGTCTTTGGACTGTGGGAGGAAACCGGAGTGCCCGGAGGAAACCCATGCAGGCACAGGGAGAACATGCAAACTCCACGCAGGGAGGACCCGGGAAGCGAACCCAGGTCCCCAGATCTCCCAACTGTGAGGCAGCAGCGCTACCCACTGCGCCACCGTGCCGCCCCGATTTTGAGACATTTTTATGTAAATAAAAAGTAATGCACAAACCAGTGTGTTTCTTCGTGCCAGTCCCAAGCCCGGATAAATGGGAAGGATTATGTCAGGAAGGGCATCTGGTGTAAAATTTTGCCAAATCAATATGTGGACAACAATACAAATTTCCATACCGGATCGGTCGAGCCCCGGGTTAACAATGTACCAGTACTGTTAGCCAACAGGGTGCTGGCAGAAACTGTTGGCCGAAGAAGAACAAGAAGAAGAGGGGGGAGACGTGTCCAGAGGCAGAAGGAGAGGAGAAAGGTAAAGAGAGTGGAACTGAGGGAAGGAACTTTGAATGTTGGCAGAATGACTGGTAAGGAGAGAGAGTTAGCCGATATGATGGAGAGAAGGAAGGTTGATATATTGTGCGTGCAAGAGACTAAATGGAATGAAAATAAGGCCAGGTGGATCGGAGGTGGATTCAAATTGTTCTATCATGGTGTGGATAGGAGGAGAAATGGAGTAGGGGCTATTCTGAAGGAACAGTATGTCAAGAGTGTTTTGGAGGTGAAAAGAGTGTCAGACAGAGTAATGATTATGAATCTGGAAATTGGAGGTGTGATGATGAATGTTGTTAGTGCATATGCCCTGTAAGTTGGGTGTGCAATGGATGAGAAAGAAGATTTTTGGAGTGAGTTTGATGAAGTGATGAACAGTGTACCCAAGGGACAGAAAGTGGTGATTGGAACAGATTTCAATGGACATGTTGGTGAAGGGAACAAAGGAGACGAGGAGGTGATGGGTAGGTATGGTGTCAAAGAGAGGAATGAAGAAGGTCAGAGGATAGTGAATTTTCCCAAAAGGATGGACATGGCTGTGGTGAATTTGTATTTTAAGAAGAGGGAGGAACATAGGGTTACGTACAAGAGTGGAGGAAGATGCACACAGTAGATTACCTCCTATGTAGAAGAGTCAATCTGAAGGAGATTGAAGACTGCAAAGTGGTGGCAGAGGAATGTGTAGTTAAGCAGCATAGGATGGTGGTCTGTAGGATGACGTTGGAGATCAAGAAGAGGAAGAGAGTAAGGACAGAGCCAAGGATCAAATGGTGTAAGTTGAAAAAGGAAGACTGCAAGGTTGAGTTTAGGGAGAAGACGAGACAGGCACTGGGTGGTAGTGAAGAATTACCAGACAGTTGGGAAACTACAGCAGATGTAGGAAGGGTGACAGCAAGAAGGGTGCTTGGCGTGACATCTGGACAGAGGAAAGAGGAAAAGGAAACCTGGTGGTGGAATGGGGAAGTACAGGAGAGTATACAGAGGAAGAGGATGGCAAAGAAGAAGTGGGATAGTCAGAGAGATGCAGAAAGTAGACAAGAGTACAAGGAGATAAGGCACAAGGTGAAGAGAGAGGTGGCGAAAGCTAAAGAAAAGGCGTATGATGAGTTGTATGAGAGGTTGGACACTAAGGAGGGAGAAAAGGACCTGTACCGATTGGCTAGAAAGATGTGCAGCAGGTCAGGGCAATAAAGGATAAAGATGGAAACATACTCACAAGCGAGGAGAGTGTGTTGAGCAGATGGAAAGAGTACTTTGAGAGGCTGATGAATGAAGAGAACGAGAGAGAGAAGAGGTTGGATGATGTGGAGATAGTGAATCAGGAAGTGCAACGGATTAGCAAGGAGGAAGTAAGGGCAGCTATGAAGAGGATGAAGAATGGAAAAGCCGTTGGTCCAGATGACATACCTGTGGAAGCATGGAGGTGTTTAGGAGAGATGGCAGTGGAGTTTTTAATCAGATTGTTTAATGGAATCTAGGAAAGTGAGAGGATGCCTGAAGAGTGGAGAATAAGTGTACTGGTGTCGATATTTAAGAATAAGGGGGGTGTGCAGGACTGTAATAACTACAGGGGGATAAAATTGATGAGCCACAGCCTGAAGTTATGGGAAAGAGTAGTGAAAGCTAGGTTAAGAAGTGAGGTGATGATTAGTGAGAAGTAGTATGGTTTTATGCCAAGAAAGAGCACCACAGATGCGATGTTTGCTCTGAGGGTGTTGATGGAGAAGTATAGAGAAGGCAAGAAGGAGTCGCATTGCGTCTTTGTGGACCTGGAGTAAGCATATGACAGGGTGCCTCGAGAGGAGCTGTGGTATTGTATGAGGAAGTCAGGAGTGGCAGAGAAGTATGTAAGAGTTGTACAGGATATGTACGAGGAAAGTGTGACTGTGGTGAGGTCTGCGGTAAGAGTGACAGATCCATTCAAGGTGGAGGTGGGATTACATCAGGGTCCGTGTCTGAGCACTTTCTTATTTGCGGTGGTGATGGATAGGTTGACAGATGAGATCAGACAGGAGTCCCCGTGGACTATGATGTGTGCTGATGACATTGTGATCTGTAGCGATAGTAGGGAGTAGGTTGAGGAGACCCTGGAGAGGTGGAGATATGCTCTAGAGAGGAGAGGAATGAAGGTCAGTAGGAACAAGACAGAATACATGTGTGTAAATTAGAGGGAGGTCAGTGGAATGGTGAGGATGCCAAGAGTAAAGCTGGTAAAGGTGGATGAGTTTAAATACTTGGGATCAACAGTACAGAGTAATGGGGATTGTGGAAGAGAGGTGAAAAGAGAGTGCAGGCAGGGTGGAATGGGTGGAGAAGAGTGTCAGGAGTGATTTGTGACAGACGGATATCAGCAACAGTGAAAGGGAAGGTCTACAGGACGGTAGTGAGACCAGCTATGTTATATGGATTGGAGATGGTGGCACTTACCAGAAAGCAGGAGACAGAGCTGGAGGAAGCAGAGTTAAAGATGCTAAGATTTGCATTGGGAGAGACAAGGATGGATAGGGTTAGAAATGAGTACATTAGAGGGTCAGCTCAAGTTGGACGGTTGAGAGACAAAGTCTGAGAGGCGAGATTGCAATGGTTTGGACATGTGCAGAGGAGAGATGCTGAGTATATTGGGAGAAGGATGCTAAGGATAGAGCTACCAGGCAAGAGAAAAAGAGGAAGGCCTAAGAGAAGTTTTATGGATGTGGTGAGAGAGGACATAAAGGTGATGGGTGTAACAGAACAAGATGCAGAAGACAGAAAGATATGGAAGAAGATGATGTGCTGTGGCGATCCCTAACGGGAGCAGCTGAATGAAGAAGAAAGAAGAAGAAAGAGTTCTGGGAAAGAAATATGCAAATGTTAAGCAAATGTTCAAAGTGTTATTATGTATTAGAATAATTGTGATGTTTAAACTGAGATAACCAAACCAGTGTGTTAAGCTCAGATAACCTAACCAGTGTGTATGTGATTGTAAGATGATGTGAAATACAACTTTGGGAATTGAGATGTTTAACTTGTATCTCATAATTAGTTTAAAATAACTTCAGGTTGACTGGTAGCAAAACCAAGAGAAATTCTCAGTTGACCGATTTTTGAGTGATATCGCTTACTAAAAATAGCGGTCAAGCCACAGTACAAAAGAAACCACCTCTGTTGACTTGATGCAGCTGCTACACAGTTTTTGAGAGAGGCAGATGACATGTGGTTTTTGATATGAAAGATGTGAAACACACTGTATGACAGAGAGGGTGATGGCATAGACAGTTTTGAAGATGCAACGAAACATGATGCTGTCAGAGGATGAAAGTACAGTGTCACCTACAAAATGAAATTGTGCCCCAGCAGAGAAGAGGAGGAAGGCTGTGCCATGGTGCATACTTTTAAAGAACACCTTAATTTTATTAAAAAGAATGGACTCTTTCATTTATACAAACATCTCTTTCTTGGCTTTATGGACTTTGATTTGAATCGTTCAGGTTATATGTTTTCTTGTATTTCTGACTTCTAGTATTTGATGCCTGGTTTCTCTGCCAATAAATAAAAGTATTGGTTAAAATAAAGTTTATGTATTATCTAACTAAAACTGACTTGTTTATTGATTTCATTTTCCCCGAGTGATGAGTGCAGAGAGCCATACTCTTTCAGATGAGCCATAAGCATTGTAAGTGTATGTCTTCAGGTTCAAGCTATGCTTGTTTGAGTGATCTGTTATTTGTTTAGCCCTTTCTGGGGTAACGATTCAGGCGCTGAAGGATATAGGTGTCTCGAAAGGAGGGCAACTTGTGTGTAGAGCAGCTTTTGCCCTTTGCTAAGGAACTGGTGCTGAGGTAGCCAGTCTTGTCCATTGTTAAGGTATTGTTGCTTTGTATTTGAGGTTATCAAATGCATTGTGGCAGCATCAGTGAAGAGACTGACTGATGAGTGATGTTAAATAGGTATCTATAAGTATTGTGAAGTGTACATGTAAATTAAGGCTAATAATTTAGGCATTTCCTATATTAAGTTGTCCACCACTGTAAAAAAGAACCTTAAAGGCTAAACTACCCTTTGTGAACACTTTTTCACAACAAAACAGTAATTATAGTCCCTGTTGGGCTCATACTCACAAAATACATTAGGATACACCTAAAAGCAGCATAATGAACCTTGCAACTAGCTACTGAGATATAATTTGAATAGGAGACCCTGTAGAGGTGGCGATATGCTCTGGAGAGGAGAGAAATGAAGGTCAGTAGGAACAAGACAGAATACATGTGTGTGAATGAGAGGGAGGTCAGTGGAATGGTGAGGATGCAAGAAGTAGATTTGGCAAAGGTGGATGAGTTTAAATACTTGGGATCAACAGTACAGAGTCAGTTACCTCAGTCAGTTAGAATAGAGTGCTCATCAGGAGTTGCGGACCAACTTGAGTGATGAGTCACTGAAAGCAAAGTGTGTTAGTAACTAAAAGTAACATATTAATTCCTCTAAAACGAGCATTTCATTTGTCTTCCTGTATACCCGTGTGGTTAAAAATAATTAAATAACTTCTGACATAATTCTCTACATACAGTAGTTCATTGAATTCTCAAAACTTTATCCTTGCTTTATTTTGTATCTGTCACTTACAGTGTAACATTGTAGATTTTTTTCAGTAAAGGCTTTGTAGGCTAATTGCTCTGGGTAAAGAATCTGAGATTCCAGTGTAGGTGCATCTGTAGAATCCCTGTGAGCTTTGGGAAATATGCATTTAATATGCATCTTATTAAAACACATCAAAAGTAAATCTTTGCTTAGGCAGGAAGGCAGTTTCTAGTTGCAAAAAAATTAAAGTTCTGTCCTCTTGTGGTAATGCACATGATGCATTACAGTGGATTAGTAATTTCAGTTAGAAATGTTTCCTTGATCAAATAATTCTTAATTCAAGGAAGATGTGTTCCTTTTGTTTGTTTCTTGCCTGCATTGAGTATGCCTTATAATTTTCTATGTATTAATTTTTTTTGAAAACACTTATTCCATTTGTGGGTTGTGGCCAATCAACAACCCAGGCAGGTACCAACCCTGTGCAGAATTTAAGTCCAGCGCAGAGCACATACTCACACCTTTAATTTAGACGATTGTGGCAAAATTGGATGCCGTCATGAAGAATCCCATCCATCCCCTCCTGGAGGTGCTGTCTTGGAATTTTAATCATAGGCTCATTCTACAACGGTGTTCTAAGAAGTGCCTTTGGGGACCGTGTCTGCCTACCGCTATCAGGAAATTCGGAGCTTCTTCCTGATGCCTGAAACTAAATGTTGATACACTTTAAGTTCATTTTGAAAATTCTGTACAATATATATTATTAATTGATTGATTAATTGACTGGCTGTTTTATTTGTCCAGTGAATATGTTTCCTTTTTTATGTTTCTGCTGCTGTATGCATCTGAATTTCTAAATGGAATTAATAAAGTTTTTTTAATCAAATCTAACATTGAGGTCTTTAAGACACTTTAGGAAATTTGAGTAACCAGGGGAAATGCTAGTGGATTTAGTGAGAACCTGCAAACTGCATGCAAGCAAAGACCAAGCCAGTATTTGAACCTAGGTGTCCGCAGCGATGAGGCAGCAGTGGTAATCATTGCAACTTCATGATATCACTTCAATAATGTTGTTTGGAATACTAATAATGTTTACCTATCTATAGATTTTGCTGAGACACTGGAGATTTATGCATGCGTTCCTTCTTTTTGAATTATTATTTCAAATGTAAATTTATGTTTTACTTCTGAAAGCATCATTATTATCATTACAGTGAGAAGCAGATGGAGGATTTGCACTGCCAATATGTGCCTCACTCCTGTCCCTTCTGTCCATGTGAAGACTTTTCTAAATTTAGCAGCTGACAACTCCAGAAAAGGCTGCCTGATCTCAAACCGTGACTCACAGAACAATTCTTTAGTCAAAGAATCTTTTTTGAGTTTATGCCAGTGATTCACAAGTGAAAGTTTCTTTTCTATTTTTCTTGTAAAAGTAAACGAGTAATACAAGTGGGCATTAGGCAGCATTGTTCTTTCACAGCACTTGAGTTCTGGGTTCACATCTACCAGCACCATCAAATGCAAATTTGGAGTCAACCCCAGAGAAGGTATCAGTCCATCACATCCTGTTGCTGATAACACAGACGTTTAGAGTTACTGTTTCATTGAACTTAATGGGATTTGTCAGGAAAGGGGGGAAACATTTTTAACAAACTTCTCCCAGCCAAAGTGTTCCACTCC